>NC_081184.1:163750343-163894094 GCF_029867415.1 Vicia villosa | reverse complement strand
AATCCGATTCTCGGATTTCATCTGTTCCAACTGATTCAATAGCTTACCCAATTCGAATATAGAATCAAACCAACGATTTTTTTTCTATTTCTGATTCGACCGATTCAATCTAATTTTTAAAATATTGAGTGGATCTCTTGAGCTTTTTTTTTCCAATTTGACCCAACTTTTTTTTCCCCTTATTTTGCAAAAAAATTGTCTCCTTCCGTAGATGCATCTACGGAAGCGTTAAAAACATAGTGAAACTTGGGATTTTCCCAATTAATTGGGAAAATCTCAAGTTCTATAGATGCATCTACGAAAGGGAAACTTGGGATTTTCCCAATTAATTGGGAAAATCTCAAGTTCTATAGATGCATCTACGAAAGGGTTTTAAAATAGAGTGTTCGGTAGATGTACCTACGGAATATTTGTTATCTTATGGATTTTTCCAATTAATTGGGAAATTAATTTGGATATTATCAATTAATTTGGGATTTTTCCAACTTAAATGGGAAATTAATTTGGGATTTTCCCAATTAATTGTCCTCTATTTCATGAGTATCAACGCTCAAGACACAATCATTAGTGATCCCCGTGAAACTTAACAGACATCTATTATAAAAGCATTCGAAATATCAATAATTGTTAATGAAACATATAACATAAAAACTTTGAAGTGTAAAAAACTCAGTAAAATTCTCTATGAAGGATTGCAATAGCTGAAAATAAATTGTATTTAAGGTTTGTGTTATTCAATAATCAATTTTTTACGGTGTTCATCAATAATCATATATTCATTCATTTAACTAACTCTTTTCTTATTTTACATTAGAAACAAATTAATGCAAAAGCAATCTGAAATATATATATATAGCATCCAACATTTTTATCTTCCTCGACATTTCAATGAAACGATTATCTAACATCTGATCTTCACCAACAGTCATGACAATTGACGATGAACCAGATTCAAAATTTGTTATATATATTTACAGAAATATTCTATGTAAACAATGTAATATTATGGGTTAACAATTAACTTATAAATATTCTGTAATTTGTAATGAATTTAAAAAATATCAATCTTACCCCTATGTGTTATTGATAAGCCCATAAGTTTGATGCGTTAGTTTTGAAAATATTAAAAGTGTTGAAAGTGGGGTTTGAACACATGTTCATAAGCATTTTCACCTCGGTTTTTAAAAATCGAGGGGTAAAGTTGATACTTTTCATGATGCCCTTTGTTACCTCGCTTCTTCAGCCGAGGTTAAATGCATTTTGCGTCCGAGGTAAAATGTGTTTTTATAGTAGTGTTAGTTACCTTTAACATACCCAAATTCACACTTTTCAGTGTTAGCTCACACACCAAACTTATATCTCTAAAGTGCTTAATCAAATCTATTTCTTTAACTATTAAAGCAGATATATGCAACTACTTCCTACTCAAAGCATCTGCAATTACATTAGCTTTACTTGGATGATAGCTCAATTCAAAATCATAATCTTTTAAAAATTCAAGTCACCTTCTCTGTCTCATGTTTAATTTATTTTGATCAAATAGATACTTTAACCTTTTATGATCGCTGAAAACTTTGACTATTAATCCATATAGATAATGCCTTCAAATCCTAAGCGCATAAAACCACTACCGCTCATTCCAAATCATGGATAGGATAATTCATTTCATGATTCTTAAGTTGTCTAGAAGCATATGTTATAACTTGGCCTTTCTGCATAAGCACACTACCTAAACCCAACTTAGATGTGTCACAATACACCACAAATGATTCACTTGGACATGGCAAAATTAAGACTGGCGCTGACGTCAATCTCTTCTTAAGATCTTGGAAACTCGCTTCACACTTAGCATCATGCACGAAGTCTTGGCCATTACATGCCCTAAGTATCTGAAATCAACTGCGGACAAAATAGGAGGAAAACAAGCGAGAAATACAATCTCCAACTATCATGATGGGTACAAGTGTTCATGGGTACGGGACAACCCGTTAACCCAAACCAACCCAACCCATAAATTACCCAAACCCGTTCATTCACGGGTATACCCCCCAACCTGTAACAAATTGTATAATTTTAACCCAACCTGTTGATGTGACATTAGTGATTTATTATATTTTTATAATTATTTTAAATAAAAACATAAAATTAATATCTTACTAACCCTAATTTTGCCAAAAAAAAATTCATTCATCACCGATACTACTATTAGACCAACGAGTTTACGGAATTCTAAGTCTAAGTATTGTTTCTTATTTTCTTTTGTATCATTTCCAACTTACTATTTTATAGAAAAACGTGTCTTGTAGAATTATTTATCGTCATCCAATGTTATGTCTCGTGGATGAATTTTATTAGACATTATATGATGTGTTTCATCCCATTTGAGTGTTAGAAATGAATGTAATTATATTGAATTATGTTTTAAGTTTTTTATAATTGAAAAAAATTATTAAAAAATTATTTTCTAGTTGAAACACAATCTGTGAACCCAACCCATAAATGAACGGGTCGGTTTTGACCTTGAATTAGCGGGTTGGACGATGAACCCAACCTATTGAAGTTTGAACGGATTGGGTAACAAGTTAGGCCAAACCCGATCCAATCCAACCTATGTACACCCCTAATAAAGAGCGACCCGTCAACTAAGATGACGCCCGTTATGACCACCTGTCGGGGGGCCCGTCACAAAACCATAAAAGGCAAGACTCATAATTGGAAGTCATGACCGGCAGCCCATCATGAGCCATGACGCTCATCATGATGTCCCTGGAAGGCCACATCCAAGTAGTGTTTGCACGAATACTAGGTGATTTTCTTGGCTCCTGCATGATTTTAGGAGTTCTTAACTACCAAATTAGTGGATCTAGACATATAAAAACTGATTTGTAACACTTTGCATAGGATCCAAACTTTATTTTGAACTAAATTTACGTTAAAATGGCGGTGTTTATTTGGAAAATCATCTAGAATCGAATCCTGTTAAAAGAAAATCTATGTAAGAGAGGGATATTAAGTTTGGACAATTCATTTTGTGAAGGAGGATGTGGATCGGTGGAACCCATAATTTGGTTCGAATGCATATGGAGCATTTGGAAACCTAGAAACATGAAGATCTTTCAAAACAAAGATATCTCTTTCTCATCGATTGTCGAAGAAACTAAGCTCCTCTCATGGAACTGGCTGATAGTTAATTCAGGAGGATTCACCTACTCCATTTATCAGTGGCTATCCTCTCCGATTGTATGTCTCAAAGCATTGAAATGACAGTGGAATTAGCTTTTGTCTGTTCTTTATTGGTCTAGCGCTTGAATATCTTTCATGGTGCAGAATATACGCTTTCTTCTCCATAGAGCTCATGATCGTGATAAGAAAGGATTTCCAAAATCTCGTACCTCTGATTACAAATATCGTTTCTTTCTCCTGCATTAGAGGCTGTTTAGAATTTTTGAAATCTACATATGAGAATACTGATGCAACTGTTATAACTCATTGTTATACCCCAAAATTTGCCCGCATCTTTTTTCAAGAAAACTCCAATCTGGAAATTAAGAGTCTCATATAATCATGGATTTTTATTTCAACAAATATCCTGACATATGAAATACTTAGTTTTTAGAATTTTTCTTATACAGTAATTTGGCTTGCAGTTGAATTTATTCTTACGCAAACGCCAAATACTGTTTATTACTTCACACATGCTATTTATTTATTTACAGATAAATAGTACTGACACAATTGGTACAGAGTTAAATCTTTTTGCAGGCGCAGAATCAGGAAACTCAGACTGTACTGTCAATTGACAGCCAAACTGCTGGCAATACAATTCTCAGTGTTTTGTACCATCAATCAAATCAATCTTTCACAATTCAAAATTCCAAGATTTTTGTTCTAGAAGTCTTATGAATATCACGCGATTAGCAGAGACTCAACACTGCACAAAAATCAGGTACGCTTAACTGTCTCCTACACAAACAGTCCCTGACTAGGGTTTTCTTGTTTTTACAGGAGAAACAAGCTTTTGAGACCTCAAATGGATTTCATGCACATCCATATATCTCAAAGTACCATCATACAAATTTTCAAACTTCAATTCACTCAGACGCACCGTCAGCAGCTCAAACAGTCAACAGACGACCCGTTTGACCAAAAAAGTCAACAGACAGTCAAAAATGAATTTTTTTGTCAAAGTCCATATTTTGTCAAAGGATTCATCATTTGATCATTGGATGATCATAATTCATCAAGGAAAGATCAAAAATCAACAAAACCCTAAGATTCAAAATTAGGGTTTTTGCCTGAAAAGTCAACTCAACTTTGACTGGTCATAACTCTCTCATCCTTCATCCAAAAAATTCAAACCAAAGATCATTTTGAAGGAAATTCAATTATCTTTCAAATGCAATTGATCCCATGGTCATTGCATTCACCATTTGAAAAATATGACCAAAGACATTACAGGTCATTTTCAAAGTCAACAAAAAGACACTTTTTTCAAAAGGACACACAAGGAGCATCAAAAATCATTTTGACATGAGACCAAAGACATTGGTTAGAGGACTCTTTGAGGTTTCCAAAAAGTGCAAGAACTCCTTCATATGACAAAAATTAAGGGATTTACACCTTTTTGAAGTTGGCTAAATTTTGGGAAAATACATGAAATCAACATTGCTCAAAAATGTATTTTTTCCAAATGGGCCAAGTTTTCATGGTTCAAACATCATTTCCATAATATAATGGGCCTCCCACGACCAAGACTAAGCCCATACCATTTTTATCCATTTTTGGCTTAATTTTATCTTATTTTAAGATTAAATTAAAAGGAAAAATGGAAGGATAATGGGTAGCTTACAATCCAAGCATGACTCACCCAAGGAATCTCTGATTTTTTACAGAGAATTGAAGAGCAAGGCAAGAGCATTGAAGAGAAGAAGACTTGGTCAATAATTCAAAGGTTTTTAATATAAAAAAATCAAGAATTCCACAAAGGCAACTAGATGCTTCTTGGCTTCAATTCTAAGCACAACATAGTCTATATAAAGGCTATAACACTTCACAATCAGAGAGACAGAAATCAGAGCCATTCTTATGCTTGTACCATGCTTGTAACCACTTAAACTTTTCAAAGAAATTTCAAATTCGAATTTTTAGTTTAATACATTTTCAATATAAACTAAACACTTAAACACCTTCCTCAAGCATTACTGAACATATCTCAATCATTTCCAAGTCCTGAAACCTCATAAATCGAGCTACCTAGGCCACGGTTTGTTCAAACTAAAACTAACTTATATCTCATAATCCATGCATGTTTAGCAAGATGTAGACATATATTTGTGTTTGGTTTGAGGTCCTAATCGTTTCTGGAAACTTAATTGAAGTTTGGACGCCTATACGAAGGATCACCATTTTAGGGTTCGAACCTTTAAATTTGGGGTTTTACGATCCATGCAAAATTATGAACTCTAAGTAGTACCTTCAAACTCGCATGAACAAGACGAATTGAACCATGGCATCGCGCCAAATTTATATTAATGTTTGCTTGCATTCGTTATTTTCAACAGGTGTAAAAGGTTGGAGTTTTTACACCACCTGCAATTGAAAGGTGTAAAAGACCCATCCTGAGGAAGAAGATGATGCGTGGCGTCCTCTGATTGGCTGGAGGGCGCGCGCGTGTTTTTTAAACTGATATTGGATTCAGTGTTTTGCAGGTGTACCACGTGCGATGGTCCCCCACTTTAATCACCTTCTGATCCACTTGCCAGCTCATCCAACGTTCCAGAACACTCATCCTTACCATGTTCCCTCATGAATTTCCACATCTGATCAGTATCCTTTTATTTTCTATTTTATTTTAATTTCTTTGCAAAATTAATTAAAAATAGTTTTAAAAATCCAAAAAATACACAAAAAATATTTTTAGACTTCTAAAATAATATATTATTTTCTGAAATAAAAATAATTTATTTTTCTTCAAAATTTCAATATTTTGCATAATTAATTAGTATATATTTATATGTTTTCTCTTTTAATTATTCTAACCAATCAAAAATCATAAAAAAAATTATTCTTTATATAAAATATTGTTTATATATTATAAACTAATTTTGTACATATTTTGAATAATTTTCTCTTTGAGTTTTAATTATTTTTATAATTATTTGTATAATTATGTATTAATTAGCTTAATCAATTTCAAATCAATTTCAAAAATTCCAAAAAAATTAGTTTTGTTTTAAAATTAATTGACAAATATTTTGTACATATTTTAAACTTAATTTCTAGGTTTAAATATATTTTCATCTTTTTTTCTTCATTTTAATTTAATTAATCATGCATTAATTCTAATTAAAATCAATCATAAAAAATCCAAAAATATGCCTTTTATTTTTCCTGCAATTTAAAATTCCTAGATAAATGTATAGGATGTCAAATTCATGTAAATAGGCTAGTTTACATTTCCTGCACAATCGATGTAATAGCGTAGATTTACTTTCCGCACTTTACATTTCCGCATTTTAATTTCCAGCAAATATAAACTGCGTGTATGTCAAAGATAAAATTGAACCGTTAGATCACTAACTTCAAAGATAAAATATCTGAATTCAAACACAAATCACACTTGCACCTTTTAAGGTAATCCCTTCTCATTCTTTTCAAAATCAAAGTCAAAATTCTACTGTTTCGAGTACAAAATCGAACCTTTTGTTTGTATCCGGTGAAAGGATAGATTTTTAAAGGAAATAAGGATAAAGACCTTACAACTCAGGGTAGACCTCCTAGTTTGCTTGCTCAAATCAAAACAAACAAAATTCTCATACACTGTTGTTTCCAAAAAGACAATACTTTGTATACATCCAAACACGGATCATTACAAAGTTAACGTTCTTTTCAAAACATCTTTCGAAAGATAAACAAACATTTTTGTATACATCCGCACAAGGATCATTACAAAATTCAATTTACAAAGGTATTTGAAACCACATATGAGCATTCTAAAGCAATTGAAAAGTAATCGAAAAACAAGTGAGCTAAGCAAACTTAAGAGCCCATGGATAACCATGGATACAAAGGGTGCTAACACCTTCCCTTTGTATAACCTACCCCCTTACGCAGAATTTCTTAAAGGTCTTTTTATGTTTCTTTTATAAACCTTTCCTTAATTGGATAAAATAAAAGGTCGGTGGCGACTCTGTGAATTTTCAAAAAAAATGCGAAAGCATAAGCGATAAAAAAGAGTCAGTTCACGTATCTCTCACGCTCAGAGGTATGGCCCGAAAAAAACGGAGGTCCACAGAACTGGCGACTCTGCTGGGGAGATACTTTCAAAAACAAAATGTTTTCAAAAGGGGTTACCTTAAGAGAATAAATTACTTCGATGTTTTCAATTGTTTGACTTGATTGCTCTATTTTTCAAAGGTTTGTTTGGGTATTTTGCTTGTGTGAAAGATTCTAACCCGAATCTCGAGTTACCTTAAGTATATGACAATAGACCAAGGAAACTGTACGGCATGTACCGATACGGTTGATCTGGTAGTCATCGTTAGTGCGATACTTTGCTTTATACTGATGTCCCTTGAAAACGATCAAGGAGTATATTAGGCTTCCAAAATGTCATTAAACACTAATTTGTCTTAGAACCTTTTTAGTTGAACTTGACTTATGGCCTATTAAGTGGCTAGCTTTGAAATTGATCGAAGTTAGTTATCCTCGAGGAATATTTTGATCGGCCGCTCGAGCGCCGTATTGAGATGTTACTTCCAAGGATCATAGAACTCGAATACTATTCTAGGACAGGTTTTAACCAACTCAACTTCAGTGGGGAGGGTATCACCTATCAGCTCCATGCAAGCCTTTAAACCTAAGGCTATTGTTTGATTTGTTTTTGTGTGCCACATGTTTGCATCATAAGCATATCATTTTCTCACAAAACACTTCAAGGATCAAAGAGTTTACCTTTGTTTTTGCAGGTAATGGCTCCCGGCACTCGAGATTACATCCGAATCAACATCTCAACGGTACCATCTGAACTAAAAGACTTAGTGTCAGAATTCCCCAGGAATGTTCAATTCACCGAAAAGCATGGCCACCTGCTCCATTTGGTTACCTCAAAATTTGAAGAAGACATGATACGGGTCCTGTTCCAGTTCTTTGACCCTGAACATCATTGCTTTACCTTTCCTGATTACCAGTTGGTACCTACTTTGGAAGAATTCTCTGAACTAATGGGATTGCCTGTTCAAAATCAATTACCTTTCACTGGTTTAGAAAAGATTCCAAAACCTGAAGTCATTGCTGCTGCTTTACATCTGCGAAAATCAGAAATCGAGTCCAATTGGGAAACAAAGAGTGGAGTTAAGGGTTTGCTTGCCAAGTTCTTATTGGAAAAAGCTCGACTACTGCTAGAAAACAAAAGTTATCCAGCTTTTGAGGAAGTTATGGCACTTTTGATCTATGGGTTGGTTTTATTCCCTAATCCCGACCAGTTCATAAGTGTACACATCATCAACCTTTTCCTAATCCGTAACCCGGTACCAACATTGCTGGGAGACATTCTACATTCTCTACACACTCGTACCATGAAGAAACGAGGAACTCTCATGTGCTGTATACCGCTACTGGCTAGGTGGTTTACATTTCATCTTCCCCGATCAGTGTTGAGAAATGAACAAAGAATGCAATGGTCTCGCAGGATTATGTCTTTGTCTCATTCAGATATCCGGTGGAACAACTTCTTTCAAAGAGACATTACTATCATTGATCATTGTGGAGAGTACCCTAATGTGACACTCCTCGGCATCAAAGGAGGCATCACTTACAATCCCTCTTTAGCTCTACGCCAATTCGGATATGCAAGGAGCAACGATCCTCATGACATGATTATCCGTGGCATTGTGTTTGATTACGAGAATGATTCTCATAGACACCGACGAAGGTTCATACATGCATGGGACAGTGTCTATAGAATAGAAAGCAAAACTTTGGGGCAATGGAATTCTATCCCTATGGAACCTTACCTCAGATGGGTCCGCACTCATGCTCAGAAAATCATTATGCCATATCCCGCTATTCTACCTGTGACTATTGAACCAGAGGTCGAAGGATACGAACCTCAAGTTATTCTGCACCCGGATATGCCAACTGACCTAGAAGAGTTGCAAAAATCTTGGGTTCAACTCAAAGAGGAAAGAGACACCTTCAAAGCACACTGTCAGGACTATGAGAGAAGGATATTGGAGCTCACCGGACAGCTTCAAGAAGAACGGCAGATCAACACATTCCTGGGGGCAAAGAGAAAGCGTCCAAGGGAGACCTGAAGGATCATTTATTTTATTTCTGTCTTGTAAGCTCAAATGAGGCAAAGAAAAAAAGAATAAATTGATTAACTAACGTTTGTTTCTTCTTTAACAAATCTAAACTCTAAGATCCTTGAAACATTGCACGCACATTTCATTTCATGCATTGCATACATTGCATTCATATACATTGCATATACATTTCATACATATACATTGCATCCAGTCATACACATTGCATAACAGGTTCTCATGACAGATTTCTCATCTCCTCGCTATTTATTTCAGTCAGAAGAGATGGAATCCGAGACAAGCATCAAGAATCTCGAAGCACAGAATGCCCAAGTTCAAGTGGCAACAAGAACTGAAAGCCCTGATAATCAAGAAGAAAAAGAAGCCCAAAGGATCTGTAGGCGTGAGTCACCTGAAAAGGAAGATCAAAATCCCAGTCAAAAAGTTCAAAAAGCCACCGATCCCTGAAACAGTCGGTGATGGTGAACAAGAAGACAATCAAAGCAACCAGGGTTCTGCTAAACCCTCTCTCTCTTCAAATGAAGAAGATGATCATTCTGGGGACGAACCGGATGATGACAAATGCCCAAAGCTGGAAGACCGTATGAAAGCTATGGAGATACAAAAAGTACCTGGCTTAGATTTCAATGATCTGGGGCTCATCTCGGATGTGGTTATCCCTCCAAAATTCAAAGTTCCTGTCTTTGCAAAATATGATGGAGTTTCTTGCCCGAAACTACATCTGAGATCCTATGTGAGGAAGATACAACCTCATACAACAGATAACAAATTGTGGATTCACTTTTTCCAAGAAAGTCTGTCGGGTACACAACTCGAGTGGTACTACCAGCTGGAAAATACTAAGGTTCATACTTGGGAAGAATTAGCTGCTGCCTTTTACAAACAGTACCAATACAATGCTGATCTTGCGCCAACCCGTACTCAACTAAGGGGCATGTCTATGGGACCAAAAGAAAGTTTCAAAGGATATGCACAAAAGTGGAGAGATATGGCTGGAAGGGTTCAACCACCCTTATCTGATCGCGAACTAGTCGACATGTTCATGGGCACTTTAACTGGCCCTTTCTATAGCCATTTGCTGGGAAGCTCATCATCAGGTTTCACTGACCTGATACTGACCGGAGAACGTGTCGAAAGTGGCATTCAAAATGGAAAAATTCAAATAGGTTCCTCCTCTGGTACTACAAAAAGGCCCATCAGCGGGAGAAATGATCTGTAGGGGCAGTTCTGATCTCCACATCTGCACCTCAAAAAGATCAACAGCTAAAATATATGCATCGACCAGATGCACCAAGAAGAAATTTCACCAGAATCAACATGCCAATCTCTCAGGCATTGCAGCACTTGCTAAAAGCAGATCTGATCACATTAAAAGGTCCTCCAAAGAATGTCAACACTTCCTCTCCGAATTATCGCCCTGATGCGACATGTGCCTATCACTCAAACTGTCCAGGACATGACGCAGATCACTGCTGGGCCCTGAAAAATAAAATACAATATATGATAGATGCAGGGGAAATTGAGTTCGATCCTCCAGAAACTCCAAATGTCATCACTGCACCTATGCCAAAGCATGACAAAACTGTCAACGCTATCCTGGACACTGTTTACATCTATGATGTGAACGAATTATCAACTCCACTCTGCGAAGTCAAAGGAAAGCTAATCCGATCTGGTTACTTTCCAGGGTGTGACCCCGACTGCTTTTACTGCTCCTGCCTGCCCAATGGTTGTGAAAATCTAAGAATGGGAATTCAAAAGTGGATGGATCGCCGTATCATTATGTTTGAGAGGCTCCCTTCTATGGACGTGCTGTGCGAAGTCTTTGCAAACAGGATGAGAATAGAGGATGCCTCAGTGATCTCCAGCTTACCATTCAAAATCTCTGCCAAGGCTCCATTCAAAATTTCTGCTACACTCAAAGTGGCATCAGTAGTCATTGCTAGTCCAACTCCATTTCCATACTCCTCAGACAAAGCTGTCCCATGGGGATACGACACTAATGTTTACGTTCATGGAGTTAAGCAGGGTACCTCGACTGAAGAGGCCGCAAAGTTAACTACTCCAACTGTGGGTAATATTGTGGGTACCAGCGAGATCACGAGAAGTGGAAGAATCTTTTCACCAGAAATTTCTCCAAATGTTGCTGCTGGTCCAGTCCGAGTCCCAGTTCCTAATCAAGATAACAACGCTCGAGGCAAAGAGCCATAAGTTGAACAAGTTCAAACCCCGGTGGAGATCACTGCTGAGGATCCATCAAAGCAAGAAATGGAGGAAATATTGAAAATCATCTGCAAGAGTGATTACAATATTGTTGAGCAACTGGGGCACACCGCTTCAAAAATCTCAATGCTATCTCTGCTAAAATATTCAGAAGCTCATGCCAAAGCTCTGATGAAGTTCCTAAAAGCTGCGCATGTGCCTCAAGAGATCTTCGTCGACCAATTTGAGAATTGTGTTGCCAATTTAACCGTGAGCAATGGTCTCGGTTTCTCTGATGTGGATCTAACCCCTGTTGGGAAAAATCACAACAAAGCCCTACATATCTCCATTGAATGTAATGGCACCACTCTATCTCATGTGCTAGTAGATAACGGTTCTTCTTTGAACGTGTTACCGAAAACAGTACTAGAAAAGCTTGACTTCGAAGGAATTGTGTTACAACCAAGTGATGTTGTGGTAAGAGCCTTTGACGGGTCAACCAGAACGGTATACGGAAAAGTGAATCTCCCAATCAGAGTGGGTTCTCAAATCTTCGATTCCATCTTTTACGTAATGGAAATTCACCCAGCCTACTCCTGTTTACTTGGACGTCCTTGGATACATGAGGCAAACGCTGTAACTTCTACCCTGCATCAGAAGTTAAAATATCCAGTAAAAGGAAAGATTGTCACAGTCTATGGCGAAGAGGAATATGTGGTTAGTCACCTAAGCAATTCCAAATATGTTGAGTTGGAGAACGAATTCATCGAAACTCCATGCCAATCATTTGAGGTGGTCTCCCCAGATGTCTCTACCACCAAGCATATTCCTGCTACTCCAACTATAACTATGGCTTCTCTCAAAGATGCCAAAGCCATGATTGAACAGGGTGATTGCACAGTATGGGGACAACTTCCCGATATACCCTACAAGTCTGACAAGCTAGGCCTGGGCTATAATAGTGAAGATCAAAAGAATGGTCAAGGTCCTCGTTCTGGAGGATTAATGTCACACTTCGTCAGCCAAGAAGTAAACGCTATTGAAGATGAAGGAGTGTTCTTGAACCATATCATTCAGCCATATCCAGATGAGATTCCACCCATTTCCATGGGAATGTGGGATGCTGTGGGAGAACCAAATGGCAGGTATAATTATCAGTATACCACACCTCAGAATTCTTATATTACTATGGAAGACATTACCCCGACTGGATGGGGTGATCAAATTGGAAATGACGAAAGTTTCACAAGTCCCGTCACTGAGCAATATCAAAATCCACCCAAAGAAGTATGGGACACGCTAGGAGAACCCAGCGGCAAATATGACTATATGGTGAAATACTCCGCTCCTCCGAGCTCACAAATTGCTATGGAGGACATTGTCCCAACTGGATGGGATGAACAGTACGATGACAATTTCGCTCTTGAAAAAGCCAGGGAAATACCAAATAACGAGGGTTGCTTTCTGTCAGCATACTCTCCTCATCAGGATGCACAAGTCTCTATTCAAAACATCATCCCGACTGCATGGGACGGCCTTATCGAGCATCTCGCTCAGCCAACAGAGATATCTCAGCCTGGGCTCTCGTATCCAGCAGAGTATATCCCTTATCCCGAAGGATCACCAGCTCATTTTCCCACTAATGAAATCAATGCTGTGGAAGATGAAGAAGACAACTGCAACTGGAACAGCTGGATACTCCCTGCTCACAACAGTGGATTGAACAACTGGAAAGCTGAGGATGTGATCTCCTTTGACCAGGAGTAAATGCCATTTCATGTTCTCTTTGTGTATATTGTGCAAAGATAAAAATGGTTCCTGAACAATCGAACCATGAGCTTGAAAGCCGTGTGCCTTAGCACGCTGGTCCTTCTATAAGGGCTTATCATATCATGATCATGTGCATTCAATAAAATCATGGGACGCTTGCATATTTAAATTTTGTGATCCTTTTTCTTTCTTTCTTCGCTTTCAAATAGCTATGTTTTTTCTTCACACACACTCACATAACTAACATGCAGATTTACATACACTCTGGATCCAGTCAACAACGATTCTGCTATTGCCCGTCATAACTTTGAAAGTCCGATCTACCAAACTGAGGACGAAAGTGAGGAAGATTGTGAAGTGCCAAGAGAACTTGCAAGGCTGCTAGAACAAGAAGACAAGGCCATACAGCCTCACGATGAGCCAATTGAGGTCATCAACTTGGGCAGCAACGAAGAAAAGAAAGAAGTCAAAATAGGGGCTGATTTAGAACACAGCATCAAGCAAAGACTGATTCAAATGCTGCGAGACTACGTCGAGATATTCGCCTGGTCCTATGAGGATATGCCAGGCCTTGACACGGACATTGTAGTTCATCGCCTGCCAATCAAAGAAGGTAGCGCTCCAGTCAAACAGAAACTACGAAGGAGCAGGCCTGATATGTCAAAAAAGATCAAAGACGAGGTTGAAAAACAGTTCAATGTCGGATTCCTAAAAGTTGTAAGTTATCCTCCTTGGATAGCTAACATCGTGCCTGTACCTAAAAAAGATGGGAAAGTCAGAATGTGCGTGGACTACAGAGATCTGAACCGGGCAAGCCCCAAAGATGATTTCCCTTTACCATACATCGATGTACTGGTTGACAATACCGCACAATGCAAGGTATTCTCCTTTATGGACGGATTCTCAGGGTACAATCAAATCAAGATGGCACCCGAAGACATGGAAAAAACAACCTTCACAACACCCTAGGGAACCTTTTATTACAAAGTAATGCCCTTTGGTCTGAAAAACGCAGGAGCAACCTATCAACGTGCAATGGTAGCGCTATTTCATGATATGATTCATCAAGAAATAGAGGTGTATGTCGATGACATGATTGCAAAATCCAACACCAAGGAAGAACATTTGGGTCATTTACACAAGTTGTTTGACAGACTCAAGAAATACAAGTTGCGACTGAACCCAAATAAGTGTACCTTTGGAGTAAGATCCGGCAAACTCTTAGGTTTCATCGTCAGCAGCAAAGGTATTGAGGTTGATCCCGCCAAGGTTAAAGCCATTCAAGAAATGCCTATACCTCGTACCGAGAAACAAGTCAGAGGATTCTTGGGACGTCTAAATTACATCGCCTGATTTATTGCCCACATGACTACTACTTGTGTGCCGATCTTCAAACTGTTGAAGAAAGATCAAGTGGAAAGGTGGAATGACAAATACCAGTTAGCCTTTGACAAAATCAAAGAATATCTCCAAAAACCTCCAATCTTGTTGCCACCTGTGGAAGGCAGACCTCTGATAATGTACCTAACTGTGTTAGAAGACTCAATGGGGTGTGTACTAGGACAACATGACGAATCCGGCCGAAAGGAGCACGCAATCTACTATCTTAGCAAAAAGTTTGCCGATTGTGAAACAAGATACTCACTACTCGAAAAAACTTGTTGTGCCTTAGCTTGGGCGGCTCGCCGACTAAGACAGTACATGCTAAATCACACCACTTTCCTAATCTCCAAGATGGATCCCATCAAGTACGTGTTCGAAAAACCTGCTCTCTCTGGAAGAATAGCGAGATGGCAAATGATCTTAACAGAATATGACATTCAATACACTTCACAAAAAGCAATCAAAGGAAGTGTGGTAGCTGATCATCTGGCTCATCAAGCAGTAGATGATTATCAAGCATTGAACTTTGACTTCCCAGACAAAGACATTATGCTAGTCAATGACTACAAACAACCAGGACCAGAAGAAGGACCCGAGCCAGGATCCCGGTGGACTATGGTTTTTGACGGAGCTTCTAATGCACTTGGCAATGGCATCGGAGCTGTGATCATTTCCCCCGCAGGAGGTTATACACCATTCACTGCCAGATTATGCTTCAATTGCACTAACAATATAGCCGAATACGAAGCATGTATTCTGGGTCTTAAAGCTGCAATCGATCTAAGAATCAAATTCCTAGAAGTCTACGGAGACTCGGCCTTGGTAATCTACCAAGTCAAAGGGGAATGGGACACGAAGCACCCAAATCTAATTCCTTACAAAGAATATGTGCTGAGTTTGATTCCTTACTTCGAAGAAATCACTTTCGAACACATCCCACGCGAGGAAAATCAACTAGCTGATGCTTTAGCTACCATGTCATCCATGTTCAAAGTCAGGTGGGACAACGAGGCGCCTATTATCACCATTTACAGGCAAGATGAACCATCCTATTGCAATGAGATCAATACCGAGGGAACAAAAGAAAAACCATGGTTCCATGAGGTAAAAAGATATCTCGAAGCTCAGGAGTACCCTGAAGGGGCATCCATTAACGACAGAAAGTTTCTAAGGAGATTTGCTGCCAAATTCTTTCTAAGCAATGGAACCTTATACAAACGCAACCATGACTCGACTTTACTTCGCTGTGTAAACAAGGAGGAAGCAGAACAGATCATGGAAGAAATACACAATGGTGCCTTCGGTACTCATTCCAGTGGACATACAATGGCTAAAAAGATCCTGAGAGCAGGTTATTACTGGTCTACCATGGAAACAGACTGCCATCATCACTCCCGAACATGTCACAAATGCCAGATATACGCTGACAAAGTACATGTACCTCCAGTTCCATTAAGCGTCCTGACGGCTCCTTGGCCTTTTGCAATGTGGGGTATTGATATGATTGGAGAAATCAAACCTACTGCCTCCAACGGACATCGCTTTATCCTGGTCGCTATTGACTACTTCACAAAGTGGGTAGAAGCAGCTTCATTTGCTTCTGTTACCAAGAATGTGGTGGCCCGGTTCATCAAATACAATCTCATTTGTCGGTACGGCATCCCTGAACGGATTATCACGGACAATGGCACAAATCTAAACAACAGAATGATTACTGAACTTTGCACACAGTTCAAGATCAAACATCATAATTCTTCTCCATATCGACCAAAGATGAACGGCGCGGTGGAAGCTGCCAACAAGAACATCAAGAAAATCATACAAAAAATGATAGTAACCTACAAAGACTGGCATGAGATGTTGCCTTTTGCTCTTCATGGTTATCGCACATCTACGCGTACTTCAACAAGGGCAACTCCATTCTTCTTAGTCTATGGTATGGAGGCAGTTCTTCCAATTGAAATTCAGATTCCTTCCCTAAGGATTATGAAAGAAGCCAATCTAGACGAAGACGATTGGATTCAAACACGGTTGGACCAGATAAACTTGATTGATGAGAAAAGGCTCGCAGCTATTTGTCATGGTCAGCTATACCAAAAGCGTATGATCAAAGCCTTCAACAAAAAAGTCAAAAGTCAAGCATACCAAACTGGTGGCTTGGTTGTCAAACGCATCATCTTACCACAAGGTGATCCCAGAGGCAAATGGACTCCCACCTACGAGGGACCATTCATAATCAAGAAAATATTCTCCGGCGGAGCCATGTTGATTACCACCATGGATGGTGAGGATTTCCCACACCCTGTGAATGCTGACATAGTCAAAAAATACTTCGCTTAAAAAGAAAAAAACAGCTCGCTAAGTTGAAAACCTGAAAGGGCAACTTAGGCAAAAAATGAGCGTCTCGGTGGATTGAAAACCCGAAAGGGCGGTCCAGGCAAAAATTAGAGACTAAACAAATACTATCCCGGTAGGCTGAAAACCTGAAAGGGCAGCCTGGGCAAAAGTTAGGGAATGAAGCATACAACTATGTACCGTTCAACTGCCTACTCACCATCAAGATTCAACACCTCAAAGACACCGATCAGTCCAATCACTTTCTTCCAACAAGTGAGGGATGAGATGCTCGAAGACAGATTGGCAATAGCAGAATTGAAACTTGACTGGATCATTTTCACATAGCTATTTATCTTTATAAATATTTTCCAAAACTTTATGACAGTTTCCTACTTCTAGGATTGTTGTCTCCCTGTGCGAATCAGCCTATCATGGCTCTTTTTCAAAAAATCAATGCAGCTTAGGCTCAAAATCACTATTTTCACTTTTTCTGTTTTGAATACGTAAACGTCCCAATGATAATTTTGAATGAACATGTGCATTTGAATATGATTGATGTTTACCAGGAAAAACAGGAATATCATTCAGGAAATGTCCCAATTATCTGGACATCATTCCATCAGAAGAAAATCCCCAAGAGAAGCGCATTTCTCAGCAAATTCCTCAAAAAGATTTTCTCTTCAAAAGAAGTCTTATCCCCCAGCAGGGTTGTTCCAGATTGCTATCTTCAGAAGGTGTGATCCCCGCACCCGGACTTGGTCAGATAGTGCATCGAAGGATTATGCATCTTCCTCATTCCCATTTGAAAGGGCATCAAAACTTCCAGCTACCTTTCATTCCCAAGTGATAGTCAAAGATCCTTCAACAGAGTACCATGGTTCTCAAAGAATTTCCCCAGCCGAGGGTACTCAAACAAGACAAAAGATCATCAATCACAATATAGTCATATCCAGATGACTGGCGGAAATTTATTTTCCCAAATAGAAGCTTGACATCATATTCATACATCACACATTCATATTCACATTCATACATTCATACATCATGCATCATGCGCATATTCATACGCATATTCATACACAACATCACATGCATAATTCTCCGGGAATATCTTACATTACATGCATCATAAACATTGCATATCACTAACTTGATTTTTCAGGCAGACGGATATCTTCAACAAAGATGTTCTCAATCACATGCAGTGTTCACCTGAATTCCATGAACAGTTCTCTCAGAAAAAAACAGTTCACCTGAATTGCTAACCGAGCATGTTACCGGCTTAATCAATAATCCCCCCTAGGTCCGCTTATCGGCTGCCCAGGAAATATTGTTTTTGCCTCCCGCAGGAATCGAACCATGTACCTAGGGGTTAAGTACATATTCATAGCAATTCCTGCTACCACTTGAGCTACATGCTCGGTTGGCCGACACGGTTGATGCGTGCAGCGGATATCGGGGTGTTACATTAAAAGTAGCTCAATTGGTAGCAGGAATTGCTATGAATATGTACTTAACCCCTAGGTACATGGTTTGATTCCTGCGGGAGGCAAAAACAATATTTCCTGGGCAGCCGATAAGCGGACCTAGGGGGATTATTGATTAAGCCGGTAACATGCTCGGTTGGCCGACACGGTTGATGCATGTAGTGGATATCGGGGTGTTACATTAAAAGGCGCCTTTTTAATGTAACACCCTGGATTTCCGCTTACCCTGCAGGGCTTTCGGCCTACCAAGCATGTCACCAGCTTAATCAATAATCCCCCCTAGGTCCGCTTATCGGCTGCCCAGGAAATATTGTTTTTGCCTCCCGCAGGAATCGAACCATGTACCTAGGGGTTAAGTACATATTCATAGCAATTCCTGCTACCAGCTCAAGTGGTAGCAGGAATTGCTATGAATATGTACTTAACCCCTAGGTACATGGTTGTTGAATGCAGTATAGGGCAAGCAACAAAAAAGATTTGGAAATATTGATCCGGGAATTATCGTCCTCAGAGATGGAGAGATGCCATTCAACAGTTTCTACGGTTTCGAACTTTGGATTGAATGAGAAAAAAGTAAACAAAGATATAGATAGGAAAAGAATAAACACATTCTTAGAAGAGAAATAACTTATCAGAAATGTAAATATATTCATTCATCACAAACATACACTTACCAACCCGTTATACTCAACCTACAATACTCATCTATGTTATCACGTATCTCTCACATAAGCGTCCATCTCTGGAGCACAAACGAGATCATCTCACAACTAAGGTTATCTCTAACGCGAAGCTACGAGAACATCCGTGTTGTCGCGTCGGCGATCTCTCGCGCGCCGCTCAAACACAAAAGCATTAAGAACATATACAAACAGTGAATGCTAGCTCTAAATCTATCTCTAGAGTTCAGAAACTAACAGATAATCATCCTAGATAAGGATTCAAGAAGTTTATCTCTAAAGCACCCCAAATCCCCAGCATAGAGCAAAAATCTAGGATAACATCAACACAGATTTGTAAAGCAAGTTAAACATAACATTATAATCGGTAAATATACATAAGATTCAAGTAAATATACAAACAAAACCCAACCAAAAGAAATACACAGAGAATAGAAGAGATAAACCAAACATCTCGCGGGTTGTCAGCTCCGGTTGATGAGAAATCCACCTCCGATCTTCCAAGTGCATGACCCAGTGTTGTTTTCTAAGTCAGTCTTACTCTAAGAATGAAAATGATGGAGTTGGAACTAAAACTTTCCCAAAACCATAACCCTAAAATGGTTCAAATGAAAGAATATAAACACATTTTCTGCTACGGCCGCTTAGCGGCCAAATCTCGCTTAGCGGACTACACGTATTACAAAAATATCTAGAACAGTAAACAGGCCTCCGCTCAGCGGCCAGACCCGCCGCTTAGCGGCCAGGAAAATTTGGTTCGCCCCTGGAAAGCGCGCTTACACGCTGCTCAGCGGCGCTCTCTGCACAAAACTTGCTTATTTGATCCAAAATCGCGCAATCGGAGCCGTGCCTTCGACACTTTATTCCTCGAGGCTCCAATAAGCATGAATACCTATAAAAACAAAGGAAAAACTATTAAACGGTATATAAAACATATGAAAACTAAATAATGTGAATATATACACAAAAGTGGGGATTTTATTATAAAATCAGAATGAATAGAATCGATAAGTGCCACAATTATATACTCAAAATAACAACATTTTGGCACTTATCAATGGTTCGATTCCTGCGGGAGGCAAAAACAATATTTCCTGGGAAGCCGATAAGCGGACCTAGGGGGAATTATTGATTAAGCTGGTGACATGCTTGGTAGGCCGGAAGCCCTGCGGGGTAAGCGGAAATCCAGGGTGTTACAATCTAACTATATATGGTTTCTCGAAAACTTTTTTCCACTTCAAAGTGGCCCACCTCAAAATCCAATTGAACACATTATGTATATTGGACGACTTTCAAATTTATAATATTTTGTTTAAGTTATTTGAAACCAAGATATCATATACCATGAACATCCATTGCATGGACATCTCATTCCATAAAAGAAGGTGAATCTTATGACTATGAGAATGCATTTTATATGTGAGAATGATAAGAATACTTATCAACCTTTTGCTAAAGAATAAATGGTTGTAATTAAAAAGATACACATGTGATTCAATCTACCCAATTATTTCTCATTAACTCTTTTATCAAAAAAGCTCATTCTAATAATAAATGAAAAATAATTGGGTAGATTGAATCACATATGTGCCTTTTTAATACAACCATTTCTTCTTGATCAAAAGGTTGATAAGTATTCTTATCATTATCACATATAAAATGCATTTTGATAAGATATGTCCTCACACACACACACACACACACACACACACACACACACACACACACACACACACACACACACATATATATATGCCTCACACAAGAATGGAAAAATATTGGTTTATCGCATTTATGTACTTCAACACCGTGAGGCTCCCTCGACAATTTAAGGTAACAGAGAACACACCTCTTGTAGAACTCAAATACAAACTAGAGAATCTCTAGCAATATTCAGGTAATCTAAGAGTGGTTAAAATGAAGTATTGTTCATCCTCGATTGCTAACGGAAGAAATATGAAGTTCAACAAGTTAGAGTTGAAGAAAAATGAAGATTTAAGATTTATGTGAAGTTCAATTCACTGTTACACAACAAAGGATACAATCAAGGTGTGTACTATGTGCCAGTTGTGAGATCACCAACAATATTTTAAAGATGTTGATACCTCCTCAACCGTCTATTGATGATGAACTACCATGTTAGATATAGGTTAACAAAAATCAATGTAATGTTACATATTTTGTGTACGTGATAACAAATATTTATGTTATGTTTTTCTTCATCTATGTGTATGAATTTACCTATGGTATTGTGATAACTAGGTATATTAAAATAATCAAAATCTAGAAAAACTCCTTAACATTATTCCAATGCATTCAAAATGAGTTTGTGATTAATTAGTGATATAAAGTTAGAATCCACATTTTGACATCCGGATAAATACTAGAAGTTGACGCCTCTGCATCAACCAAGCTAGAGGTAACAGGAGCATGCGATGGTTGACTATTTTCCCTCTGAACAGATGCATATTGTGCAATCTTGTCGTGTCTCAATCGGTATTGTTTATAAGCCATAATTCCTATAAGTAAACTACACCACTAGCATTACACAACGAGTCTCCTCCAAAATGGAAAAAAAATGCAAAATGATATACCACGAAGATATATCTCCAAGTTCTAGGTTTCCAAACATTGAGAAATTCCAGAGATGCATCTCCGGAATTTTATGCAACTCTCACAAACGCCAATGGCGGAATGTAGTTCCGCAAATATTAAAAAATAATGCATTGATCAACAAAACTACCTATCAAACTCGTTTCTCATTATGTAAAAGCTATCAAACATGTATAATATATGTATTTCATAGCCTAATAATCAACTTCTACACATTTATACAAAAATTCAATAAGGTTTAGAAAAATTACAAAACAGTGTTTGGTGAAATCTTTGATGAACTTTATGTTGACGGAGGAAGTTTTAAAGTTGCTTGAAGTTACTTGATTGCTTGAATGTGGTTTGAAAGAGTTTTAGAAATTAAGAGGCTTAAACTTGTTTTTTTAGAAGTGAGGAAGGTGAAGGGAGTCTGGCGCTATTTTGAACAATTAGCGTCTGGAGATTGTTGAAAGTATATTGGAGTACTTTTAGTTTATCGTTTCCACAAGGATTGGTGCGATATCACCGTCGTTCTATAGTTTATATTGTCTTGAGTTAAAGTTACTTTGGGTTTGGTTTGGTAAAAGATCATTCACAAGTTTAGTAACAAAGATTAAAATTTGGAAAGTTCTAAGTTTAAAGAAAAGTATCAAGACTTGATTTAATCGACCTAATATTGTATGTCTTCCTACGAACATGCGTATGAATTCATTATCAATTAATACTTCACGTATCGTTCGTCTATACCGTTCGTTTCCGCAATGTTATAGCAAGATTTACCGTATTGTTCAACCAACGATTTCTCAACCGATTGAACAATACAAATAACAGTTAAAAACCGATACAAAGTGATTATCAACCATGAATTCCATGTCTAGACTTAATGTTTGATAGATGATAGAGTTAGATCAAGATTGAAATATTGTATTTCACAAACATTTAAACCATAGAAATTCAAGAGTAAACAAACTAGATCATCTATATTGATCAAGAACTTGTTCATACACAATATTCACAAGAAAAACATACAAAAGGTAAGGAAGATTACATCAAAGCCTTGACACCAACAGGTTTTAGCTATCCATAGACATGGTAGCTTGCACAAGAAGGAAGGAATGAAGATAAGCAAGCATCAACGATGATTTCTCGATGATCAATGCTCCGATTATCCAATTTTATGTTACTATAGTGGTATTAGGGTTCCTTGGCTCTCAAAATAGTGTAACTCTGAAAAACAGAACTGATCTATTTATACAAAAATTAAGTTTTGTCAAGCGCGCGTCGCGCGCTCTTGCCCGCATCGCGCCATCCTCATTAATAATCAAACCGCCCTAAAGCGCGCATCACGCGCTTCTTTGCTCGCGGCGCGCGCAAGCCCCTGGAAATCGCCCTAAAATATCTCTTCAGCGCGCGGCGCGCGCACTTGCTCGCGACGTGCCCTTGAGACTGACTTTGAAATTTCTTCTTTGGAATTCTTTCAACTTTTCAAGCCTCAAGTTCCACCTAATAGAGAAAACCTGTACAAAAATCAACTAGAAAAGAGATTAACAGAAAACAAAAGCTTACTTAACTAAACTACTATTATTTACTTCAAAATAAACGGGGATCACAAGAATACGCGATAACTTAGTAGAAAGGTACCAAATACAAGAGCAAATATTAACACAATTTGGCACCTAACAAAGATGCATCTCCATAACGTTTATGAAGATGTATCTCCATATTATTTTTTCCATTAAGTTATGGCCTGATTTTGAAATGTATTGAGTTGTGGTGCGTTTGAAGAAGTATCTATGAAATCTGAGGGTATTATTGTATTTTCACGAGGTGTGCTAGTAATAAATAAGGTGCATTAAGAAATCCCAAAAAAATCACATGCTTATACATTAGTTTATTGGGCTTGTAAAAGAAACTTAGGAAGAATTTACCCCACACCCCACATTTGTCCCACAACCCCTACATTAAAAATATCGTGACAAAAATGCCCTAATATAAGTATGTTATTTGTTTCATTTTTTTTCGTTTTTCTATCATTTATGTTTTGAAATTCTAATATAGAAAAAATGTCAAACCACAACACTTTATGAAAGTACTGTTCCGGTTGAATAACATTTGTGTTTCAAAAATTCAAAAAAAGAAACTCTCATACCGGAACACTTTTTGAAAGTGATCTTATTAGATATCATTCGTGTCTAAAAAATTTTAAAAAAAAATTGTCATACCGTAACATTTTTTGAAAGTGTTTCGGTTGAGTGTAATATTAAGACACCGAATAACTTTAAAAAAGTGTTATGGATAGAATTTTATTCCTAAATGAGTTTCGGCAACAGAACAAAGTGATGCCTAAAGTAAACAGCCACTGCTTTAAACTGTTCCCTAAGTTAAAATATCACTCTAAATGTTGCCAAAAAATTTAAACTGTTCCCTAAGTTAAAATATCACTCCAAATGTTGCCAAAAATATCTAGTACGACAAATCAGCCAATGAGTACAGTTTTTTTTACTTTAGCTAACATTTTGGAACCGTTGCAAAAGCTCATTTAGGAAAAAAAATTATAACCATAACACTTTTTGAAGGATATACGGTGTCTTAAGAATACATCCAACCAACACACTTCTAAAAAGTGGTCTGATATGACAATTTTTTTATATCAAAATTTCAAAACATAAATGATAAAAAAGTAAAAAACATAAGACATAAACTTTTTATACGAGGACATTTTGATCAAAATAATTTGGCAAAATACTCTTTTTGGTCCCGTATATTAATTTTGGGGTTCATTTTGGTCCCTTAATTTCAAAAAGTTTCATATCGGTTCTTTAACTCTTTAAAATGTGTCATTTTAGTCCTTTTTGGTATATTAGCGACGGATTTAGCGACCAATTTTCGAGTTTTTCCGTCACTAATATGACAAAAAGAACTAAAATGACACATTTTAAAGAGTTAAAGGATCAATATGAAACTTTTTGAAGTTAAGAGACCAAATTGAACTCCGATGTTAACTTACGGAATCAAAAAGAGTATTTTGCCAAATAATTTCAACGTAGAAGTAGAGGAAGTTACATAAAAAAATTCTAAAAAACTCACCGCCACACCGGGTTATAAATTAGTTTACTGGGCTTTTGTAAAAGAAACCAATCATTGAGCCCACTATAACCCAAGAATAGGCCCATTATCATAAACAATTATAAAAAAAACACAAAAAAAAATGAAACATACATTATTTATAACAAGAAAAAAAACACAAGCGAGTCTGTTTTAGGGTTTATATTGCGGCAGAGCTCTCCTTCATTGTCTCTCCACTCCCTCGTCACCATGGTACTTTCTCAAGTCCTTACCCCTTCTACATTTTCATCATTCTCTTCATTCCATAACATCTTCAACTGTGCTAATTTTTCAGATCATAACAGAGAAAAATCGCAAAGAAATCTGCAAATACCTCTTCCAAGGTATATTCAATCCAAATCATCTTAGTTCATATACGTTTGTGTGCAGTTTGATCTTAATTTTGTGTTTTTGAATTGTGGAGTTCAGAGGGTGTTTGCTATGCTAAGAAAGATTTCAACTTGGCAAAGCACCCAGAAATCGATGTTCCTAATTTGCAGGTGATTAAGCTTATGCAGAGCTTCAAATCAAGGGAGTATGTTAGGGAAACCTTTGCGTGGATGCATTATTACTGGTTCCTGACTAATGATGGAATTGAGTTTCTAAGAACTTATTTGAATCTTCCTTCGGAAATTGTGCCTGCTACTTTGAAGAAACAGGCTAAGCCTGCTGGGAGACCTTTCGGTGGTCCACCCGGTGATCGCCCTAGGTATATTATCATTTGCTAGTTTTTGCATTGTGTTCTGATTCTTAAGGGTTTTGATTATGTGGTTGATTGTTGATTGGTTAATTTGTGAATTTGGAGTAGGGGTCCACCAAGATTTGAAGGAGAACGTAGATTTGGAGGTGACCGTGATGGGTACCGTGGAGGTCCAAGAGCACCTGGTGGTGAATTTGGAGGAGATAAGGGAGGTGCTCCTGCTGATTACAGACCCTCATTTGGGGTAAGCTTATTGTGTATATCAATGCCATTCTTTAATTCATGTTATGGATTTGCTTGTGGCCTAGGTTTTGTATCTTTGTTGTAGAATGTTTTGTTGCCTTGATGAGGAGTAAATCTGTAAATGATTTCTGTTTTGTATAGGTATTTTAAAATTTTCAATTATGTGTATGTTTATTCACCGGCGAAAGTCTTGAAACCAATCTAGTAGGAGCAACTCATGGTGTTTGAATACTTGTTTTATTTCATGTTTGAACTCATTCTTAGAAGAGGGGATGTCAGTCCATGGGGGAGAGCCATAATCTCACTATATTGAACACTTTGTGGTGCCATTACTTACCATTGTGGCGAGCCCAAAAACTGCCATGTTATATCTTACATAGTGCTGCATTTGTGGAGATTGGATAATACTAGGAGTGATTTTGAGGACTTACAAATGATTTTGGTGTGTATGGGAGTTATCGACTAGAATTGAGTTTTGACTAGTTGATTTTGATCGTAGCTTTACTGGCAAACAAGATTTATTACTCAAATAACAAAACTCAAGTTCGTTGACCTTAAACTCAATATTAATCATAATCAACTTTTGCCTCTGTCAAATCAAACACACCAATAGTATCTAATGTAGCATCCTATCAGCTTCTGTTTTATGGTGTCCCTGCAATTTATGTATGGTCTATGTCAATTTTTTAATTTCATTTGCAGCTGTGAAGTTTACTTAGATGTGTATTGTGACTTTCCCCCAGTGTACTTGGTTGCCCTTTTAAAAAACTTGATTTTTGACCAAAACATTACCGTGTATTTGGATTATTGTAGTCCGCATCTCTTGGTTTGAGTTGTGATGCTTTTGTTGTTTAGATAGCCATGTAGTCTTAATGTTCATTACTAGGTATTTGCATTTGCATAGAATCGGTTTTGGAAGAAATATGTTTCTTTGTATACAATACTGTTCCCCAATTTTGGATTTCGTCCTGTTGTTTTGTTGTTTCCTAAATCAATCGAGCTGTCTTTATTGTGCAGGGTCCTGGTGGAAGGCCTGGATTTGGTCGTGGATCTGGTGGTTTTGGTGCACCAACAAGTTCAAATGATGCTTAAATTATAATGATTATTCCCAAGTTTTCTACTTGTTTTTTGGAACACAATTTTCTTGTAGTTGAAGTTTATTATACAATATCCTCAGAGGTTGTTTAATCGGCATGTCATAATACTCTAATCGTATTTATCATTCAATGAAGATTTTAAATTTCGAGTGTTTTGTTGAACTTATTTCCAGAGGTTGATTTTAAATTATCACAATACAAGTGTTAGTTAGGGGTGTTCAATTCCAAATCGACTGCATGCATGTATTTCAATATTTTTTATTTATATTATTGTAATTTTATTTTTATTATCGGTTGAATATTACATATTTTTTTAAACTAATGATTCAAAATCAGACAGAACTGCAAATAATGACAACTTTATATGAGAAGAATTGTTATCTTTGTATTGGATCGGATGAGTTTTTCCCTAAAAATTAATCCAAAGGTGCCCCCAAACCCCCTAAGTTGAGACAATCTTCTCATTGTAATTTCCCCCTAAAAAAATGGCTTGTCTGCATTCACATTTCAAGCACAAACACTAGTTGAGGCAATATTTTCATATTCTACAAACCCAACTATGCATAATCACAGTTACTAAATTAAAAACATTTTCACATAAAAGAAGAGCTGAGTTGATTTCAAATACAGAGGAAAGAAAATCTCAAGAACTTTATATATATACACTATGAAACACATATAGTACGTGTATGTACGCAGAAAAGTACGTGTATGTACACAAAAGCATTCGTGATCATGAGTTTGTAGTATATGAATTTATGACTTTGTAACTAATCTCTTTCCTTTCATGTTCAGTTTACCATGCATTACCTTCTTTTTCTTTTTCATGCATAAAGTTTTCGATACGTGTTGAATTTTCAACCACACCAGCGACAACACCAGTTCCAATTCATATGCAATCTGTGAATCCACAGTGAAACGTGGTTACAACTTATAGGTGAAAACACAACCTAATAACAGAAAGAAGCATGGTTTCTAGACATCTCAAGTGTTTCAACCATTGTGGAATGCAAAGCAAGCATCTTGTGACAAATCTTCAAAAGCAATTACTTTGATGTTTTCACTTTTACAAATCACGTTTCTGTTTTAGCTTTTACAGGTAGACTTATCAATAGTCAAGTATTATACTCATGATCAAGAAAACTCCATTTCAGGTTTCTTGACTCACACTTATCCTACATTTGTTTTTTTTTCACTTTCCTGTGTTTCTGTTTTGTTTTGTTTCTCTCTGCATGTTTCAACATTAGTTTTCATTACATTGTTCCGAGAACAAAGGTACCTTAGTATTTTCATTATTTCATATACTTTTTGTATGTTTGTATGGTTGACTGAAAACTCTGTCTTTGATTCTTGAGATTCATAATTTGTTTTGTGTATTGGAAAGGTGAAGACCCTTTGTTCTACTTTCAACATGGCAACAAAAGAGTCGAGCTCTTCTGCTTCTGCTTCGGCTTCTGCTGACACTAAAATCAAAAGGGTTCTTACTCATGGTGGTAAATATGCACACTACAATGTGTATGGAAACTTGTTTGAGGTGTCTTCTAAGTACGTGCCTCCCATTCGTCCTATTGGTAGAGGCGCGTATGGTATCGTTTGGTAGGCGTTTTTTGTTTCTTTCTTTCATGAACTTCTGGTTCGGTTTTCGTTGAGATAACTCATAGGACCAGGTAAATGATGAGTTTGTTTGACTGTTTGAAATGATTTCTGTCTCTTGAATGATGTTTCTTTTTAGTGCTGCTGTTAATTCCGATACGCATGAACAAGTTGCTATTAAGAAGATTGGTAATGCTTTTGACAATATAGTTGATGCGAAAAGGACTTTGAGAGAAATCAAGCTCCTTCGTCATATGGATCATCAAAATGTAAGTGCGAATTATGAAACTAGGCATGAATTAGTTAGGGATTGTTTAACTAAATTTTGGAAGATTATCTTTAACAGATCATTGCCATCAAGGATATCATACGACCCCCGAAAAAGGATGCGTTTAACGATGTATACATTGTTTATGATTTGATGGACACTAATCTCCATCATATAATTCATTCTGACCAACCTCTCTGCGAAGAACATTGTCAGGTTTGCTTCTAATGATATTGTTCGACCTTAATTTCGTGTCAACTATTGTTTTTTTCCGAGGAACTCTCGATTAGATTTACTAAATTCTAACATGAAGTGTTCACACAAACTCTGCAGTACTTTTTATATCAGCTGTTACGCGGGCTGAAATATGTGCACTCGGTTAATGTTTTGCACCGTGATCTTAAGCCGAGTAATTTACTAGTGAATACAAACTGTGACCTTAAAATTGGCGACTTCGGTTTGGCAAGGACAACATCTGAAACCGATTTCATGACTGAGTATGTTGTCACGAGATGGTACCGCGCCCCGGAATTGCTCCTCAATTGTTCTGAGTACACTTCTGCGATTGATGTTTGGTCTGTTGGTTGCATATTCGGTGAAATTATGACCAGAGAGCCCTTGTTTCCTGGCAAAGACTATGTCCATCAACTAAGGCTTATCACAGAGGTATGGTTTTGATGTTTCCCTTTATTAACTTCGACCAAAGCATTGCTAAGTTTCTAACCGATGTATTATTGCGTTTGAAGCTATGATAGCTCTCTTTGAAATGATATCAGGTTCCATCTTGAATGTTGTTAATGAGTGCATATTTAAGTTCATATTATAGTTTGGTTGTAAATTTGATGACCGTAAGTTGTGACACTTTTTTTCCTTGTGCATAAAAGTTAATAGGTTCGCCAGATGATGCTAGCCTTGGATTTCTCCGAAGTGACAATGCTAGAAGATACTTTAGACAGTTTCAACAATACCGGAAGCAAAAGTTCTCGTCTAGATTCCCAAACATGTTGCCCGAGGCACTTGACCTGTTAGAAAAGATGCTTATCTTTGATCCAAACAAACGCATCACAGGTACTTATTATCTCTGTAGCACCGACACCTCCGAAAAAATGTGTGTCCGTGTCAGTGTTGTGTCTGGTCTCCGTTTTTGTGTCCGTGCTTCATAAGTCTTGTATGTTAATGTGGTATTTTCATTGATTTGAAGTTGATGAGGCACTGTGTCACCCATATCTTTCATCACTTCACAACACGAACGAGGAGCCGGTGTGTCCAAGGCCATTCGCTTTTGATTTTGATCAGCCATCATGCACCGAAGATCATATCAAAGAGCTCATATGGAAGGAATCTGTGAAGTTCAATCCAGATCCACCTTGTCAGTAATCCCTTTCTTATTTTGTATAAATGTAACAACCTCTATTGCCTGTCCATCGTCGTTCAGATGATTCGCTAAAGACAGAAGCTCTTTCTTCCTTTGTAATCTAATCCTAAAACCAACTACGACACGGAAAGAAACTTCTCTTGAAAATCGGATGTTACACGCATTTATACGAGTAATAAAAAAGCTGTTGTATTGTTCTCAAGTTTGCTTTAGGAGGAATAGGGTGTCATGGACAATGAAAAAACATGATAGCGAAATTGTGACGAGTCTGTCATGGACATCGAGCTTCTTTCATAATACGTGATGTTTATCTTTAAACCGCGTTTTTTAAGTTTCAATTATGTATCTGGTAACATTTGTTAGATATGAAGATTCCTTCCTTCACCTATGGTGATTAATGATTTTTCTTGTTTCATTGCTAAATTTGATGAGTTTGGATAAGTAATTTGTTTAGGATTATAGAAAAGGACTAACAGAAAATCTGTAATAGCTTATAAATCTCGAACAAACAGTTTTTGGAAGTATTACATTGTTTGGATTGTTCCCTTGAAGTCGAGCCGTTGCTTCTATACTATCATCACAAATTTATTCTATAAGTACATGTTTGAACCTCAACGTCTTCTTCGATAGGCAAGCTTCCTTCTGGGAAGCTGCATGCTGCAACATCCTCTACTCCTTGGTCTGGCAATAGGCCACATGGCACAGGAGTTACACCACTTGAAATCCCGGCGATATTGGTACAATTCCACGGCAGTTTTTTCGCCTTCTTTGCTAGTCCAATCGTTACATTGGATATGCAGATTCCGGTAAACGGTGCATTAGATATACCTTCCAACTTTCCAGCCATGGTCACGTTTTCAGCAACCATATCGCGGTAATTAATATTCTGAATCACAGGAATCGCGTTAGGATCATAGTTGTTATCGGCATGAGAGCCATAATCTCCTGTCATCCAAAACGCCCATTTCATGGTTTTCATCGTCATCCGTCTAACATATATGTCCCTGACATATCCTCCTCTTCCAATAGCAGTTTTGATCCTAACTCCCGATTCGGAATCAATGGCCAGAATGTCCTCAGCCCTTACGTCTTCAATACCACCCGACATTTCGCTCCCTAAAGCAATTACAGCACTTGTTGGAGAAATACAAGTGAGCCTTTTTACAACCAGCTGCTTAGTCGGCATTCCATAAGCTATACCGTATTCATCCCAACCACTCTTCACAGCCACACAGTCATCCCCGGACACTATATAACAGTCCTCAATCCGCGTGTTCGTGCAAGAATCTGCGTCATAAACCATAAACCATAAACCATAATCAGTCGCGGATGTACTAGACTATACATCACAGCATCTTCGAAAAGATGTATATACTAACTTAACTTACCAGGGTTGATCCCATCTGTATTTGGTGAGTTCACAGGAGCGAGAATCGTGATGCCTCGAACAACAATGTTGCTGCATTCAATTTCTTTATATCAGAAAACTCACAATAATGTAGTAGATTGATAATTGATAACAGACACCGCAAAGAGAAAAAGACGAACCTGCTGTAAACCGGATGAATATTCCAGGATGGAGAATTAACCAGAGTGAGATTCGATATCTGAATATCATCCGAGTGCATGATTTCAATCAGGTAAGGCCTAGTAAAACTAAGCTCCCCCTTATGAAACTTTTGCCACCACACTTCACCTTGTCCATCTAATGTTCCATTGTCCCCTATTCGAATTCATAGTTAAAAGAACCAAATTTTAGTTTAATCCCAAAAGCGTAACCGGATTGTCCGGTTCAATCTTCGATTCGCGATATCTCAAAAGTTACCTGTTATGACTACATCAGTGAGGTTGGTTCCGAAAATCAGACTGCTATATCGTCCGCCTTGAGTGTCCCTCCCTCGACCATACGACGGTAAAGGTTCGATCACCGGCCACTCACTTTCGTCCTAACACATCAGAAACATGACATCAAGATTCAAAGCATTTCAATTACATTACATTTGCATATCCATATAGATGTACAAGACTAGTTAAGCTAGAACCAAACCTGAGAGGCAAGAATGACAGCATCTTTGTGTAGGAACAAAGTGAAATGACTGGTGAGATTGAAACTACCAGTCAACCATCTTCCTGGTGGAACATAAAGCTGAGACCCGCCGTTCGACGAGTACTGACTCAGACGATCCACGGCCGTCTGAAAGGCTCGTGTGTTCAAAGTTTGTCCATCGCCAACCGCTCCAAACTCCGTCACTGAGGCACTATAAGCTCTGCAGCTCACAGCACAGTACTCAAGATAGTGCTCCTCAGCCGGTGTTTTTCGGCTCTCGACTACATTCAAGCTTAGCAAAGTAACCAATAGAGACAGTAACAACAATAACACATCCATAGGAAAGAAAGATGAGAAACCAACAATGTTGAGCTATAGATACATGTATAGGTCTGTGTTTATATATATAGATATATATGTTAGTGATTATTAAGCATTATATTTTGCACTTCCTCACTCCACCCACCCAACCACAAATTATATTGCTTATTCTGTCATGTGATAACATTAACAGGAATGTGATAAAGTGTTGCATTTAATTGGTTAAGATTAAACAGAATTTACTGGACCAAACTATTGCATTTTGGTTGGAATTTGTTAAGTTGGTTTAGTCTATAAGTCAAATAATGCATTTCTACATTAAGTTTTAGTCCTTTTTCTAGCTTAAATTATCGACTTTTTGGGAAGTGAAAAATTAAATGCTTGCATTATTAACTTCCCTAATGTAGTTTGTTTCATCTTGTGACAAAATATATGTATTCTTGGAAAAATTAGGTCAGTTGTGAAGGTTGGCATGCTAGTTTTCTTATGTTCATCTAAAGAAAAATAATGAATTGCCATGTGGAGTTTGAAAACATGCTATCAACTAAACATAGTCCCCACTATTATATATATAAAAAGCGGGTATCATATACGCGCAATAGACTAATTTTTCGAGTTGGGAAGGATCACAATGGACGACAAAGTTTTTTCTAAAAAAATTTAACTGTTGCGTAATTAAGTATGACTTTGAACCTAAAACCTATGATTAAGCTGAAACAAATTCTTTTGTACTTATTTACTTGTTGGTAGACCAAGTGGTAATAACTACTAAAAACTCACACAATCGTGAGAGTCAGGGTTCTCTATCGTTGACGTCCAAACTAGTCCAACCTAACAATATATTTTCGGATTTCTTTTACACTTTTTTGTTCCACCTTCTTTTGCCTTCCATTTTCTAGCTATTTTATTATATTTTCTCCTTAATGTGTGGTTCTCTTACACTTAGTGGTTCACTATACTTTAAGGTGTAGAAGAGAAAGTGGTATGGGCAATATAGATTATGGGTATTATTGAGTGGGCAATATGAGTGTTTGGACGGGTCCCACATTGGTCACGGAAGTTTGTTTGAATGTGTCTATGTGACCTAACAATATATTATTGCATCCTCGTGAAGATTTCTAATCACGGAAACGAGACACGTGTACAATCTCATGATGCTATTGTCGATACTCATCACGGGCCAAACTTCGTTTTCTTTTGAGAAAATGTATGTCCATTTTCCCATGTGAAATTGACATTTGAAAATATTGTATTAACACCCTAAAATATTGAGATTAATTTGTCATGTTGTAGAGTCTAACCTCTTCTATTAAATTTGTTAAAAAATGTAAATCATTGTATCATAAATGTGGTAGTTAATATAGTTAGAAATTGAGAGAAGTTAGTTAGACCTTTGTAAACGAGACGTAACTCTTTAAGAAATTGTAAACATATTTTAAAAAAAACGTGACGACATCAAGTTCAGGCTACTTTATCTACGAGGTATAGTCTATCTTAGCTGTAAGAACTTTTACGATTTTTTTTTATAAAAAAAACGTTTCATTGGGTTGAGATGTATGAATGTTCTATATAAACTATCCTTATCCTTGATTCTTAAGTAATGTGAGACTATTTTGACCCGTTTAAAATAGTTGCCCCTTAATTGAGGCCAAGGGACAGGGTGCGAGCATGTGGGTCTGACCCTCATTCTAACGATAATGTTCTTGTCAACCTCAAGTCCGCGGTACTGTGGTTACAAAGTATTATCCGCTTTGGGTGTGACAACCCTCATAACTTTGTTATTTAGAAAATATGTCTTGTTGGATTGAGTGTGTGAATGTTGTATATAAATTGCACTTAATCTCGATTCTTGAAACATAAACCATGGAGGAACTACAACGTTTGGTATAGAAAATCTTAATGGAGTAAATAATTTTGCATTTAAAAATATAAAAATGCATGTTGTTCTAGCACAACAAGGAAGTAATGCGTTGAGAGGTGAACCAACTCTTCCTACAACAATGTTAGCTAAAAGAAAAGAAAGATCTCATTGATAAAGTGAAGAGTGTCATCTTCTTGTATCTTAGAGACAGAGTTTTAAATGAAGTAGTTTGAGAACCACTGCAGTGGCCTTATGGCTTAAACTTGAGTCTCTTGACATGACCAAATTTGTAACTAATAGACTTATCTTTAAGAAACAATTGTTTTATTTAAAATGAGTGAAGAAAAACTTGTTACAGATCAAATTTTTTATTTCAATAAGATTTTTGATGATTTAGAAAATTTAGAGGTCAAGTTAGAAGACGAGGATAAGGCTTTGATTCTTTTAAGTGCTTTACCAAGTTTCTATGAACATTTTAAAGATGCTACCGCGTTTGGTAGAGAACAAACCATTTTTGAAGAAGTGAAAATTTCCATTCATATAAAAGAAAGTCAAAGAAGGAAAGAGCTCAAGAATGACAATGTAGCCGACGAATTAAACATCATCATGGGAAAATTCGAGAAGAAAAGTTCTAAAGGAAAGAATCAAAGCATCAATTTCTAGTTCTAGTATGTTTTTGGCTCATTGGCTTTTGTTCACACAAGACAACACAACTTGGATCCTAGTGCTATCAAGTGTGCATTAATTGGAGATCCTATAGGGGTCAAAGGTTACAAGTTGTGAAGAATATATCAAGGAATGTTTAAGTGTATTGTATCAAGGCATGCAGTATTTGATGAAAATGTGACAGCTATGGTTGACGAAAATCGTCAACATGTTTCAAGTAGCAACCCTGAGACTATTCAAGAGGAGGTGGAGTTTGTTGAGAAACTTGGTGAGGAACTTGAAGAAACAGATGTTACATCACCAACAAGTGCTATAAAACCAGAATCTTGTGACACAACTAAAACATATATAGAGAAGCCATTCCCAGGGATCCAAGCCGAATTAACAAAAATGACAATCAATTTCATTTGAATAGTATATTTGGTGACTAATGTAACCAAAGGATCTTTTCACTCTAGCTTTCAACAATTTTGCCCAAGGTTCATCACTTTCCATGAGATACCACCATAGTTTTAAGTTGATGGCTTCATTTAAGCTAATAAGGGACCTGAGTCCTAGGCCACCATGATTAATAGGCTTGCAAAGACCTCAACAACCCCTTTCTTTATCCAACTTCAATAAATTGCGATAACAACTCAGCGGTATACTTGGCGCATAACCCTTCATTCCGTGAAAGATCTAAACACATTGACATTAGCTGTCAGTCAAGGCCGTCTTTGAGGGCATGCAAGGCGGGCTACCGCACAGGGTCTCAAATTTTTCACGCTTAACATATGGCTAAATAGAGCCTCAAAAATATTTATATTGATTAAACTATGATCAAATAGGGCCTCTATTTTTTTTCCATGACTAAAATACGACTAATCTACACAGAGCCTCCGAAAAAATTGAGACGATCCCTGCCACATCGTATGTGAAAAGATTGAATATGGACTCATCAATTGTTTTTCTATGTGCATATATTAACGGATATATTAACAAAACAGAAATTGTTTTTGTCTTAAAAAATCCATGTGCTTGAGAATAACGGATTCAACTTCTTGAAACTGAGACACTTGTTAGCACATTGTTTCTCTACTAAATGTTGACATAACTGAGTGATATTATAATTTGAATCTGATTGCAAACACCAAACAAAACCTGTTTTGGGTCTATGCCCTATAGGGTGAGCTGGTTTCTCTTGTTTATACTTTATGTGGCTTAATGGTTTCTCATTTTCTTTCATAATAAAATAGAGTGAGTTTGTACATACTATGCTACTATATATTAATTTCTTGATCCTTAGGTTCTTTACTGTATATGAATGTGTTTATGTTTATATATATAAACAATTTGATTCTCTGAAACTGCAACTGGTAAATGAAATACAAACAAACTCTCTGACTTTTCAAAATTGGCTCTATTATTCAATTATTAAATGAACTATTTTTTTATTCATTCTTGGTTACTCATAAATCAACTTTCAGTTTAGCCCACAGAGCTTATCATGGTATTCCATTTGTATGATAGGATCTATATAAACTCACACACACTTTTTTCTTTTATCATTCATATCACCATTTTTTAGAAACACATTAATTCTTCCTGCTAAAGTTATTTGTATTTAGCAAAATGAGTACCACTACTGTCCATCATTTTCAAACATCAGAAATTGCAAACAAGTTCAGAAGCTCAGGAGGATCAAGACCACTTCCCAAGAGAGGGCAGATAAAATCCAAAATAGCAGCCAATGTTTGTCATTCTCTAGTTTCTGTTATTTACAAAGCTTCATCAATTGGATTGCATTTTTCAAGAAAATACTAGTCGTTAATTTAAAGCACGGATGCATAATGCATAAGAATGGTATTTTTTGTATGTATAATGTATGAATATATTCTATCTCTACTTTCATCTTTATATTTTGCATTATTCTTGTAACTTTCATCTACTTGTGCAAGACCATGATATCTTTACTAGCTAATCATCAAATGAGAAAAAGCTGAGACATAAGCGTCCACTTTTTTTAAAAAATTGCTCCAAATGCTCTACTTTTCTATAGTGCCCTTTCTGTGAGCGAAGGATTGTAACAGAGATTTTAAATAACGGCCGCAATCGCGTTGCGGTCGTCATGGTTTTAAATTGCGGTTGCAGCTGCGGATGTGGTTGTGATCACTACAGTTGCGGTTGCTATGACGTAGATTATGGTCGTTGCGGCGTGAATTTATATTTATGAACGTATAATATTATTTCACATGGCTTACATTTTCTCCCTAAATTTTGATATGTATCTCAATAACTATTCACCGTCATTTTAAATATCACTAATAGTTGTAAAACACACCTTAAATCTATGATATAAATAGAAACAAAATTAGACTAAATAGTTTTACGAACATTGCATAATCTCTTGCGGCCTGATGCAGCCGTTGTGGTGTTATGATGCGGTTTTTATTGTGATTTGTAATCACACCGCAATTGTGGTCAGATGCGGATGCGGACACTACCGCAACCGCAATATTGCGGCAGCATCACGTGATGCGTTCCGCAATTTAAAACCAAGACGGTCGTGTAAAGGCTTTTGTGATTTCTGTCGACAAAAGTGTACATACCAAAAATACTTAGGCCGACGTTGGAGCTTGAACTCTGTGATGAGTGACAGTGGTAAGGAAACCAGTTTGTCGTATACAGCCGAGTAGGTCATATCATCTCCCCTACTCAGAGCATCTTCCCAAGTCGGAGTGATTATCCAGTCCTCACCTCGGTGGCCGGTTACCGTAGTCGGCTACGATGGTTACAGATATGAAGGAGCGTTGGGACCGTTATAGAGCGTTATGCCTCTTAAAAGAGTGCGGCGGAAGTTACGATAATTGTCATTACTGAGGGTCTCCAAAAGTCACTTCATTAAACTTGCAGTTCATCATTTCAGAGGTATAAATAAGGGCTCTCATATGAGAGATAAGCAAAACATATTCACTCTTGAGCTCACGCATACTCCTATCGTGCAGCTCGAATCCCTTAATCAATCCAATCAACTTCTTAGGTTAACCTATCCAGTTGTGACTTCGTCGGGTTCGCTTCCGAGAGGTAATCTAAATGTGTTTTACAGAAACAATAAGTATTTGCAACACTAATTACAGTGTAAATAACTACAAATTGCTTTTTAACATAAAAATTATGAATAAAAATATCAGAATCGACACCTGCCAATACCGTTTTGTCGCAGCCGGTCACAAACCGTTTTTAAAACCTTGTAGACATTCACCCTTTAAACTACCACAATTCCCAAAAACTGTATTTATCTAGTAGTACCATTCAGACAAATATATAGAGTATGTTCGGATTTTACTATTCGGATAAAGAATAATTTAGAAATTTATATAGTTTGTGAAAATCATATAAAGTGTTATGAACAACTCTTTAAAAATACAATGGAATAAAACTCGGTGAAAAAGTTTGGAAGACCACATTTGTTGTTATAAAAACACTCATAATGCAAGTAGGTAAAAAGTTCAAACACACTCTTATAATCTTTCAGTTGAGAACTCCACTTTCTACTAAATGATGAAAATTAAATTGATACAAGAATAAAGATCAAAAAGCATATTGATCATTGCAGAGATTCATTTAGAGAAATGATAGATGTAGGCACACTCTAGCAATAAGTAATTGTCATCTGTAAAAGTATGGCTGCACATGCTACATTAAGAAATCGTGATGAAGGCCTTTCTCCTAAGATTTCAATCCGTAGGAATAACTATCAATGAATTTCCAAAAAATAATAAAGACTTAGAAGCAGGAACCGATACATGGAATTTATGTTGGTTCACTTCACAACTTTGAATTATGTGAAGTCCTTTCACCTTGAAATATTTTCACAATAATTCAACTGATTAAAATATCAAAGAGATATCTTCTAATTCAATTGACCTATATATTGCGGAACTATGTGATGTGAAAATATATCTATCAATTGATTTTTGTGATGACAATTGATGACGATTGTCAAGCGTTTTAGAAAATGGCAACTCCTTAAGTCAAATTACTTTCGGTGTTGATAGCTTTTTCTAGAGTTTTTTATGACAACTATCAAAGGAGGAGCTGGTTGCAACTGTCAAGTATTTCCCAACAATGGCATATGATAAAAAAGAAAATACCTCAAGTCTCATTGGTCATATGATTTAGGTTTAAGTTTAAATTGAAGTGTTAATCAAACATTAAAAGTTAAATAAGTGAAAGATCTCCTAGTCCTGCGCTTAGGGCTTTAGATTGATCATTAAATTATAAAAAGGACAATAGTAAGTCTTCTGGATTAAGGTTACTGTTTTAGGGCCAGTTTGTTTCAGCTTTAAAAAAATGGATTTTTTCTTTGTATTTTTGAAAATAGATTTTTTAAAACCGTTTTTCAAAATATGATAAGATTTTTTATATTCGTTTTTTCTAAAATGAAACACTTAATTTGACATCCTATAACATAAACATACATAATTGAAGACCAAAATTTAGTCAAAATCATAATTTTTTCAAAAAGTTGTATTTCAAAAATGATTTTTATGAAAATCTATTTGAAATAGCTTCAAAATTAAGTGATTTTTTGAAATTTTGATATCCAAATTTTCCCCCCATAAATAGATGAAATACCTAAAATCACATTTTAAGAATAACTATTCAAACACATTTTTCATTTGAAGCTTTTATAAAAAGTTTCTTTGTAAAAAAAATTTTCGCAAAATTTGGTAACATTATAAAAATCATTTTTAAAAAAAGCCAAAACAAACAGGCCCTTAATCTATTAAAACGTATTTTTATCGATTAACTCATTTGATTTGCCCCATGAATTGTTTCTATTTTTAGTCAAATCTTTTCCTATATAAACCTCTATAATATTTTTCTACTATCTTTCTAGTAATTTTACTATAGTTGTTGTAGTTCCCAAATAGTGAAAAATCCTTTTGAGAGTTGTATTGTACTGGTACTTTGCTTATTCTAGTTTATTTAAGAATGTGATTCTCTTTTGTAATATCATTGTAAAGGATTTGAAAGTTTCAAGATAAACGTGGAAATATTATGTGGTAAAGGTTCTTGAACTAAGCTTGAGTAAAAGCTCTATTCGTTGTTATAAGGATTGTGGGTTAATCATGTGCAAAAGTTCTAAATGTTATTGAAGGTTGCCTGAGCATCCTTTAAAAACTCAACATTTATTTTTAGTGAAACTTTTAAGAGTAAACTCTTGGTTATAGGAGTAGGCCAAGTGGTTAGGTCAAACCTCTATAAATCTGTAGTGTAATCTCTTTATCCATTCTCTCTTTATTTTCAGTTGTTTTTTTTCCTTCCTGCTGCGTCTCGCACTTCTTCTTCATCTTTTTTTTATATCTTTGCACTACTATCTCTACATTTTTTTATCTATACTGATATAATTTTTTCAAAATAAAAATTTTCAAAACTTATTTTCGAGTTTTGAATATTACAATTCACCCAATAATAAGGATTTCCAGTTAATTCATTAGAGATAATTTCTTGGTAGTTCTTTTAGAAACACACTTGATACCAAAATCCAACTTGAGAGTAGAGGAGATGAAGGTTGAGGGTGGGGGCGGAAGCGCTGTCCAAGGAATCGGCAACATATAATTTCACTATATTACATTTTATGTTAAAATATTGAAGAAAAAACACTTCTATTTGTATCAAGAGTAGTTTACATCATCTATTGATTGATATTTATAAACACTCTCAAATGGCTAAGTGCTAACTAGATTCTTTGAGAAACAAAAAATGTAATTGAGACCAGCTCTTTGTGTTTGAGAAATTTATGATATAGATCAGCCTGATCAAGAAATATCTTAGTGATCTTTGTTATCAATTTGGTTATAGTAATCTCTGAGTGTGAATGGAGTGATCATATCTCTGATTTGAGGGGGTGCAACAAAATAAATTATGTGTGTGAATCTCTCTCCTTTTATATTTTTACCTTACAACATTTATGATTCACTTGAAATTCAATTAAAACATTAAAAAAAAAAGTTTTTAGTCAACACAATTCAAACACTCCCCCTTGTGATTTGATCACCTTCACATTCAATCCTAATCCACTGTCGTCAACCATCAACTTTTTTATATTGGTTAACGATTTTTTTATAGTTGATTAGACTCCTCTAAAGCATTGAGCTCCAAGAATGAGTCTTGTTCTCATCATCAATTTTCACCTCAATATTTTACGATCATCAATTTATTTTTGAAATTCTATCAATTGTTCAATAATAAATTTGTTATCCACATCCGAAATGAATAACATGGAAACAGAGGCATCCACTCACACACTCAACCCCTCCACCTAGTAGAGGAGTGAAATGCTCCGAAACACTAAAAGGACCCGTCTCACGCGCTCAGCGGATGAGAATATTGAAATCTAATATTTCGTTGATAAAATAGAATTTCTTGAGGCCCACTCCAAATCGAGTAAAGATCCTCTCCATTTCTCAAAAGAAATGGAGGTGTCCATTACTATGGTTTTGGTGTATAAATGTGTAATTAATGTCACCACTTTTAAAAATACGTGCATTTATATCTTTTATTTTCTTGAAAACTTTAGTAATTGACACCTCCATTTCTTTTGAGAAATGGAGAGGATCCTTACTCCTCCAAATCACATATATTATCAAATGGAATCTACTTTTATATTTAAAAAATCTTTGTGCATGAGAATAACGGATTCACGTTTTTTTTTCCTGAAGTTTTTATTTTATTTTTTGTGATACTTGCAGAGTTGAGACATTTGTTAGCACGTTGTTTCTCTACCAGATGAACTAGGTCGAGATAATTGATTGAGTGGTATTATAATATGAATCAAATTGCTCCAGTTTGAAATAAATTGAAAAACAAATAGTTCAAATTGATTTAGTGATATATTATAAGCCTTATAGTTCTATAGAGTGAGATGGTTTCTTTGTTTCTACATTCTATGACTTAATGGTTTTTCAATTTTTTATAATAAAATACACACAGGAAAGGATAAACACTTCAAAGAGTAATACACTTTGTTTGGGCTCAAATTATTGTTGTATATCTGTCTTGGACATGACTTGGGTTGGCTCCATTCCTGCCAAATATAGTATATGAGTTCGTACATATATTAATTTCTTGATCCTTAGCTCTTTTACTGTATGTATGTGTTTATGTTTAAATATAATATTGATACCAAGAAACTACAACTGGTAAATGAAATACAAACAAACTCTCTTACTTTTCAATATTGACCTTATTATTTAATTATTAAATTAACTACTTTTTTTTATTCATATTTGATTACTCATAAATCAGCTTTCAGTTTAGCCCATAGGACTTATCCTGGTATTCCAATAGTATGATAATTGAGTGATCTATATATACAACTCAAATTCTTCTCACTCATATCACCATTTTTGAGAAACACATTAATTCTTCCTGCTAAACCTATTTATTTAGCAAAATGAATACCACTACTGTCCATCATTTCCAAACTTCAGAAATTGCAAACATGAACAAGTTCAGAAGCTCAGGAGAATCAAGACCACTTCCCAAGAGAGGGCAGATAAAATCCAAAATAGCAGCCCATGTTTGTCATTCTCTAGTTTCTGTTATTTACAAAGCTTCATCAATTGGCTTTTATTTTTCAAGAAAATACTAGTCATTAATTTAAAGCACGGATGCATAATGTATAAGGATGGTATGTTTTGTATGTATAATGTATGAATATATTCTATCTCTACTTTCATCTTTATATTTTGCATTATTCTTGTAACTTTCATCTAATTGTGCAAGACCATGAGATCTTTACTAGTTCATCATCAAATGAGAAAAAGATGAGCCATAGGTGCCCCACTTTTTTAAAAAAATGCTCCAAATGCTCTACTTTTCTATAGTGCCCTACTTTTTAATTTGTTTTCAAGTTTATTATTTATGGGTGAAGGATTGTAGGGAGAGGTTTTAGATAACAATCTTAGTCGCATTACGGTCGTGTAAAGACTTTTACATTTCAGTCGATAAAAATATTGTAACACTATTTATGATTATCGCAGTGTGAATTAACTATAATTTATTCTTTAACAAAAAATAATGAATAACGATATCGGTATCGACACCTACCAATATCGTTTTGTTGCAACCGTTTTAACTGTTTAAAATTTTGGAACACATTCACCCTTTCAATTTACACCTCCTTTTTTTTTTCTATTTGGCGAACTAATTAAATATTTTTTAATTAATTTAATAATAATAATAATAATATAAAATTATTTTCATAAATATTTTTTTCCGTCAAAAAAATAATATTCTAAAGAATATAAAAAAAATTTAAAAGTGATAAATCCACTATTAATAGCCATGAAATAATTAATATTTAAATATGATTAAGGGACTACGATAAAAAATAAAATCAAAGTTGTTATTAAAATAGGTGATAGTTGGTTCCACATGGACGAGGTTTGAGCTGACATTTGTCACAATCTAATTCTTGAACTTAATGAGTTGGAGGAGACGGTGGAGTGTCCGACAATGATTCTTAGTCATGTTTTGATGAGTGTGAGATTGTAGGAAATATTGGGAATTCAGATAAGGGATTTAGTAAATTCTCAAAATCAAAATTCAAGAAATCATCGTCCATCGATGCAATAGTGTTTTGCGATTATGTTAATTGTGTGTCAGTATTTGGATATAACACTCGTTATGTGTTGATGTTGTCAAATATTGAGAGAATGAAAGGTTAATGTTGTGTTGTTGGGGATTCGAATTATCGAAGATTGGTTGAGGGATTAAAGTGTATTTAAAGGGTGTGGTCGAAATAAGATTTTTTGTTGAGATGGTTGGTAGTGGTAGTTTGTTTGAGGGGTTAGGGTGTAAGGATTTTGTTTTTGTTTTTGTTGGCAAAATATCTTTTTTCGTCCCTTATCTTTAACTCGGGGTCCAGTTTGGTCCCTTAACTTTTAAAAAGATCATTTTGATCTCTTAACTTTGAAAACTGAATCAAGTTAGTCCTTTCCGTCTAAATGTTACTAACAACGTTAATTTTTGCTGATGCGGCAGATGACATGTAATGTTCAACTCTTGCGATTGATTTAGCGACGGAAAATCCTTCAGTAAAATATTTTCTGGATTTTAGTTACTATTCTTCATCTTCTTCCCCAAAATTTTAAATGTATGACCATTGAAACCAATAACTAATTCATCTACTAAAATAAAATTCCATAAAAAAAACATCACCTTGCACAATTCTAGCTACTGATTTCACTTGTTTTCTTATCATAGATTCTTTTTCTATTTGTTAAATTGAATATTCAGAATTAGATTTATAAAAAAAAAAAAACAAAGAGAGACACATTAACCATTACAACTTCAAAAGCCTCGACAACTAATTTCTCCTTTACCTCTTGGGCTAGGCTAGGTCGTATACATTTTGGTTCTCCACTTCTGCAAAATATTTCAATTCAAAATTAAATACCCTTAAAATAAAAAATTTCAATTATATTCTCCTAAAGAAAATGAAATAAAAAATAACAAGAAAAGGTAAGAAAATAAAGGATGCAAATCAATAAGAAAAAACATGAACAATATGGATAACTCAGTAGGTCTCCATAGATTAATAAGAGCCCAATCAAAGGCATGTTTATTATTTGGACCATTATCTATTGCTAACTGTGAGATATTGGATCGAACTCTAGTATGGTCGAAAGGTAGCTTCTTGGTTCGATAGGATTGAGCATGAAGTCGAAGGTTGTTCACATGCTTGTGTCGAAGATGCTAGGGTTGTTAGCATGTTAAATTAGGTTTTAGTGTTTAAACCCTAATTTGTTAAGTTAGCTTGTTTATTAAGTTGGCTTGTATAATGGGTCTTGTGGAAAAAAGCCCATTAGTTAGTATGTTAGGTTTTATTATAAATAGCATACTAGTCTCTCATCATTGCTAAGCTGCAAATCCTAATTTAGGGTGAGAGAGGTTATTTGTTATTCTTGTAAACTTGTAATCTTGTTTTAAGAGAAAGTAAAAGAATAGCAGTTATAACCAATTCTTGTGTTCTTATTTCTCTTCCCTAATTCCCTATTATACTTTGTTATTGGTATCGTTTTTCACAACAAATTGGTGCGGTGAGCGTGGAGAAGATGCCTTCAACAAAGTATGAGATTGAAAAGTTCACCGGAGTGAATGATTTCGGTCTGTGGCGCTTGAAGATGAAAGCCCTACTGGTTCAGCAGGGTTGTTTGGAAGCGTTGAAGGGAGAGGCAGCCATGAATGTAGAATTGACGGCAGCGGAGAAGACAAATATGATCGAGAAAGCACACAGCGCAATTTTGTTGAGCCTTGGTGATAAGGTTCTCCGGCAGGTATCAAAGGAGACGACGACATCAGGGTTATGGGTGAAACTTGAAAGTTTGTATATGACCAAATCGCTGGTAAATCGACTCTACCTGAAGCAAGCTTTGTATTCATTCAAGATGATTGAAGACAAAGTATTGGCTGAGCAGTTGGATATGTTCAACAAGCAGATTCTTGATCTTGAAAATATTGATGTGAAGATCGATGATGAAGATCAAGCGCTGTTACTATTGTGTTCTTTGCCTCGATCACATGCTCACTTCAAAGAAACTCTCTTGTATGGAAGGGAGTCCCTGACGTTTGAAGAAGTTCAATCAGCCTTGTACTCTAAGGACTTGAATGAACGAAAGGAGCATAAACCTTCGACTGTTGGCGAAGGTTTGGCCGTTAAAGGAAAACTCTTACGAAAGGATGGTAAGTTCGACAAGAAGAAAGGCAAAAGTCAGTCGAAGACTTACAGTGGCGAAGCATCTGGCATTCGATGCTACCATTGTAAGAAGGAGGGTCACACAAGAAAGGTGTGCCCTGAACGCTTGAAATATCATGGAGGTAAGGATAATGGCAACGCTGCCATTGTTCAAGATGATTTCGAATCATCTGATGTTCTTGTGGTTTCAAGCAGTGACTCTAAGAAGGAGTGGATTATGGAATCAGGTTGCACTTGGCACATGACTCCAAACAAAGACTTGTTCGAGGAATTATGTGATCAAGATGGTGGATCAGTATTGCTGGGAAACAACAAGGCTTGCAAGATTGCAGGTGTTGGATTTGTGAGATTCAAGCTCCATGATGAGTCAATAAGGTTGTTGACTGAAGTCAGGTATGTTCCTGATTTGAAGAGAAATCTGCTTTCTCTTGGTGAATTCGACAAGAAAGGATATGTTTTCCAAGGAGAGAAAAGTATCCTAAGAGTCATGAAGGGTTCGAAGGAAGTCTTGAGAGGCGTGAAGAAACAAGGCTTGTATACCCTTGAGGCTGAAGTTGTAAGTGGTTCGACAAATGTTGCATCCACGAAATCTTTGTCGAAAACAGAAATCTGGCACATGAGATTGGGCCATGTCAGTGAAAGGGGTTTGGTCGAATTAGGGAAACAAAATCTGCTTGGTGGAGACAAAATCGAAAAGCTGAAGTTTTGTGAACCCTGTGTACTTGGAAAATCTTGCAGAGTGAAGTTCAACAAAGGCAAACAAAGAACACATGGATCCCTTGATTACATCCATGCTGATCTTTGGGGGCCTGCAAGGTGTCCATCACATTCAGGAGCAAGGTATTTTCTATCCATAGTAGATGATTATTCCAGAAAATTATGGGTATTCATCCAGAAGACTAAGGATGAAACTTTTGAGAATTTCAAAAGTTGGAAGACTCTGGTTGAAAATCAGACTGGCAGAAAGGTCAAGAGGTTGAGAACCGACAATGGCCTTGAATTTTGCAATGAGGCATTCGACAGTTTTTGTGCTGCCTCTGGTATTGCAAGGCATAGAACTACTGCAGGTACTCCACAGCAAAATGGTTTGGCTGAAAGGTTTAATCGAACTATTTTGGAGAGAGTCAGATGCATGTTGACTAGTGCGGGGTTAACAAAGGTGTTCTGGGCTGAGGCTGTTTCGACAGCAACATATCTAATAAACAGATGTCCTTCGACAGCGTTAGATATGAAGACACCTGAAGAAGTTTGGTCGGGACATCCACCAGATCTCGACAAACTGAGAGTATTTGGCTGCGTAGCCTATGCTCACATTAGGCAAGACAAGGTCGAACCTAGAGCTCTGAAATGCATGTTCATGGGATACCCTGAAGGAGTCAAAGCTTATAGGCTATGGTGCCTAGAGCCAGGTCACAGGAGGTGTATCACCAGTCGAGATGTAGTTTTCAATGAAGCTGAAATGGCTTTTAAGAAAACTGATGATGTTGGTCGAAGTACAGAAACATCTGACGAAGAGCTGGAACAGGTAGAGATTCCTGTTGAGGTGGAGCATGTTGATGCTGAATTGCATATCCCAGATGAAGTCGAAGAAGAAGCAGAAGATGCTGAAGTTGAGGAAACTGACGATGACTACCTATTGTCGAGAGATAGGTCGAGAAGAGTCATCAAGCCACCTCAAAGACTTGGATATGCAGATCTTATAGCTTATGCCTTAATCTCTGCAAGTGAGGTTCTAGACGAAGAACCTAGAGACTATAAGGAAGTTATGAGGAGTCGAAATAAGACTGAATGGCTGAAGGCCATGGATGATGAGATGAAATCTCTTCATGATAATCATACTTGGGAACTGATCAAGAAACCTGATGGGGCAAGGTTAGTCAGCTGTAAATGGATTTTCAAAGTTAAGGAAGGAATTGAAGGAGTGACGTCGAAAAGATACAAGGCAAGGTTAGTTGCAAGGGGTTTCACTCAGAGAGAAGGTGTCGACTTCAATGATGTGTTTTCTCCTGTTGTGAAGCATAGGTCCATTCGAATGTTGCTTGCCATGGTGGCACAGTTCGATCTTGAACTGGAACAGATGGATGTGAAGACTGCGTTCTTGTATGGTGATCTAGATGAAACGATCCTGATGAGTCAACCTGAAGGGTATGTCGAAAAGGGGAAGGAAGATTATGTGTGCAAGTTAAAGAGATCTTTGTATGGGCTGAAACAATCTCCTCGACAGTGGAATAGGAGATCGACAAGTTCATGGCACGCATAAGTTTCATTAGAAGTCAGTTCGACCACTGCGTTTACTTCAGATTTCGACCTGGTAATTCATTTGTTATTTTGTTGCTTTATGTGGATGATATTCTCATAGCAAGCAACAGTGTTGAAGATGTGATGAGGGTGAAGGCTGAACTCGATAAGGAGTTCGATATGAAGGATCTGGGAGCTGCTTCCAGGATTCTTGGAATTGACATTCGGAGAGATAGAAAGAAGTCGAAGATATGCTTATCTCAAGAGGCATATCTACGGAAGATTCTTGAAAAGTATGGTATGTCGAATTCGAAGCCAGTTGTAACTCCAACAAACCCTCAATTCAAGCTGAGTATTGATCAGTGTCCCAGTACTGATGTCGAAAGAGCCTATATGAATAGCATCCCATATGCTAATATAGTCGGCTCTTTGATGTATGCTATGGTCTGTACTAGACCCGACATAGCTTACGCAGTCAGTCTTGTAAGCAGGTACATGGCGAATCCTGGAAAGGCTCACTGGCAAGCATTGAAGTGGATTTTAAGGTACATAAATGGGTCTCTGAATAGAGTCCTAATTTATGGTGGAGCCTTGGGTGAAGATAGTAAAGCAGTAATAGAAGGATATGTCGACTCTGATTATGCAGGTTGTATGGATTCCAGAAAATCTATTTCTGGATATGTTTTCACTATGTTTGGCACTGCAATTAGTTGGAAAGCAACACTTCAGAAGGTTGTTGCTTTATCAACCACTGAAGCGGAGTATATTGCCCTAACTGAAGCTGTGAAAGAAGCATTGTGGCTTGAAGGTTTTGCGAAGGAGCTGAAACTTCAAGGTCGAGGTATCACTGTTAAATGTGATAGTCAAAGTGCAATACACCTGTCGAAGAATTCAGCCTATCATGAGCGAACTAAGCACATTGATGTGAGGCTGCATTTCGTCAGAGGAGTAATCGAGCGTGGAGAAGTCCAAGTGTTGAAGGTTTCGACTGAAGACAATGCTGCTGATATGATCACCAAGACATTGCCGAGTTGCAAGTTTTTCCACTGTATGCAGTTGATAAAGCTGCATGAAGAAAGCTAGTCTGTTCCTTGACGTTGTAGAGTTAGGTCCAAGGTGGAGATTTGTGAGATATTGGATCGAACTCTAGTATGGTCGAAAGGTAGCTTCTTGGTTCGATAGGATTGAGCATGAAGTCGAAGGTTGTTCACATGCTTGTGTCGAAGATGCTAGGGTTGTTAGCATGTTAAATTAGGTTTTAGTGTTTAAACCCTAATTTGTTAAGTTAGCTTGTTTATTAAGTTGGCTTGTATAATGGGTCTTGTGGAAAAAAGCCCATTAGTTAGTATGTTAGGTTTTATTATAAGTAGCATACTAGTCTCTCATCATTGCTAAGCTGCAAATCCTAATTTAGGGTGAGAGAGGTTATTTGTTATTCTTGTAAACTTGTAATCTTGTTTTAAGAGAAAGTAAAAGAATAGCAGTTATAACCAATTCTTGTGTTCTTATTTCTCTTCCCTAATTCCCTATTATACTTTGTTATTGGTATCGTTTTTCACAACACTAACATTATATCTTCCTCGTATTCTTTATGTTACTATAACTGGAACAACAAACTCTGTTATTGTCTATTCTTAAATCAAAAAGAAAAAAAGAGAAGTGTAATATTGTCGAACCTTACGAACAACGACGAGGATATTTTCGGAAACAGTTCTCATGACGTGTTTGGTTTGTGGCCAATTTAAATTGGTGAATAATTGAAATTGAAATTGGTGAATAATCTAGGGTTTTTCTTGTTCAAATTAGCAATTTTTGTAGGGGTTTGATTGAATTTGATTATTTCTTCATGGGTTCTTTGTAAAAGGTTAGAAACTGATGGATTTGAGCTTATGGGTTGCAATGGTGAAGCAACTTTTCTTTATGAGAGACTCGCTGCATTCATAGATCTCTCAACACCATCCTTCTTGAAATTCATAAGTCGGTAAAAATTAAATTATGAAAATTTATAAACTGTATCAGTGTATTCAAGTTAATTTTGTATTTTGGATCTCATGAAATGGGTTTAGTAAATACCAGTGTATATGATTTTCTTTTAAAAAAAAAGGGTTTTAGTTTTGGGGAAGTGAAATCAATAGCTAGAATTGTGCAAGGTGATGTTTATTTTATGGAATTTTATTTCACTTGATAAATTAGTTCTGGGTTTCAATGGCTATACATTTAAAAATTTGGGGAATAAGATGAAGAATAGTAACTAAAATTCAGAAAATATTTTAGTGAAGGATTTTTCATCGCTAAATCGGTCGCAAGAGTTGAACATTATATGTCATCTGCCACCTCAGCAAAAATTAACGTTGTTAGTAACATTTAGACGGAAAAGACTAACTTGATCCCGTTTTCAAAGTTAAGAGATCAAAATGGTCTTTTTAAAAGTTAAGGGACCAAACTAGACCTCGAGTTAAAGATAAGGGACGAAAAATTGTATTTTGCATTTTTTTGATAAGCAAAAGATATTATTAATAATAAGAGTACAAGGGGTACTCGAACCCGATACAGAAATGCTTAATCAAACTTTAGAAAATCTAAAGGTGAATGTAACCAATTATACAAGGTAGTACAACAAGAACCTCTATTGTCAATGGTATGCCAGGACCAAGCCAATACTTTGATGTTCATGATTAAATCATCAAGTACCCATCGTTCGCCTTTGAATAAGAAGTTTGTTGTTGAAACTGGGTGGTATAGAATATTTCTTGTTGTGTGGTATACGATTTTGTGAAATTTGTTGGCCATAATATTGTTGAGTTTGGGTTGGTTGGAAGGATGTGTTTCGATATAAGTTCTTGGAGGAAGTAAATTAGGGCGGAAATTGAGTTAAATAACCTTGTGTTTCTTCATTAGGGATGGACACATGATGTTGGGTGGAACGTAACTAAATTAAAACATGTCATATATCCTAGGTTTGACTTTACCTCATCATTCAAAAATATGTCTTTCAATACTAAACATTGTCTTCTCTTTTACTCATGTTGTTCCTCTTAATTCAACTCGACATAAATTTATTTCCATGAATTGATCATGGTCATCTCGTGATGTTCTTTAAGACATCTTAGTAAAAAAATTGATATGAATAAATATTGAAGACCCTCTTTCTATTTCTTCTAACACAGTGTATAAGAGAGAAATAGAAAGAGTACAAACAAGACCCTGAAGACAAAACTATAATCATAAAGATCTTTAAAACAAAACAACACCCAACAAAATAAAAAAGTAAAGAAAAATTACATAATAGGAAATTAAAATTAAAGATAAACTCCATGAACCTTTGTCGTCTCCAATGAACTTCCAAAGCACCAAGACCAAATGTACATCCAATAGTATCATAATTTATTAAAAATATATATTGTTATACTAGCAACCACTATAAAGGATAATCATAATTTTTAGGGTTAAATATGTTTTTAATTTCTATAAAATTATCACTTTTGACTTTTAGTTCCTATAAAAAAATATTAATTTTTAGTGTGTATAAAATTATTTTTGCATGTAGTTTTAGTTCCTCTATAGAATTTAAAACTGCGTGCAAAAGAAATTTTATTAAAACAAAAGTCAATATCTATTTATAGGATCTAAAAATTAAAATTAAGATATTTATAAAGACCAACAACATATTTAACTTTAATTTTTATACTCTAATTTTGTAGTGGTTGTTAAGGAAAATCTTATTTCCGATAAAGTGTGTATGGCATTGAAAATTTTCTTTTTAGGATAACTTCCGGCCTGTTTAATACCATCCTTCTCAAGAATATCCTTTACATTATTTCTACCGTAAACTTTTAAGGATTTGGATCCTCTCATGCTTTTTCTCTCATGTTTCTATCATGCTTCAATCTCATCCATTGATTCATCTTTTTCTCTCTCTTATTTGTACCATAAACTTTCCTTTGTGTAACATTTAACCATTAGATTGGAAAAGGAGAGGGGGCATGACCAAAAGAACATGAGAGGATCCAAATCCAACTTTTAATGTTTATGTGATGTGATGTAAATTATATCTACTGTAAAATTTTAATGTTTATGTGAAGTATGTAAGAAATAGACAATTACGTGCAGTAACTAGAGTTGTCAAATAGGTTAGTCCGACTCAGTCCGCTTCAGTTCGGGGAGTTAAAATATATAAAGGAGTTGAAGTGAGTTGGCCCGATTAATTTATAGGCTGCCAAAAATGAGCTCGGCTCAGTTACTAATAGATCCTGTGGCCTGGTGGGTCAACCCGATGTGTCAGTCAGTTCTTTATTTCAATATTATATTTTTAAATTTATAAAAATGATGTAGAGAGTAATAATAAACTTAATTAAGTGATATTTAAAATATTCATTAAATCGACATCCGTATATACGCTTCCCGTGAAGATATCTATGTAAAAGTAGAGAGAAACTGAATAGCATCTGTAATATTTATCAAAATTTCTCTTTATCTCACAACTATTTCTTTAACCATATTATCTTGAAAGATATCTTCATCCTCTTTAACTTTTCTTCTTCAATTGAAATACTCTTATGCAATTATATCTTAACTCAATATTTTTCTCCAAAATTAACTAAAATTATTTAAAAATTTTATTTTTAATGGGTCAGCTCAAAGCCTGTTTGGCCAGCCTGGCCCGACCTATGAAAAACATAAGTCCGGTGAACTAGCCCAAAAAGATAGGGTTGTATTTTTTAAAGATTTTTTTGCGACCCAACCCACAATAAAATATAGGGCTCGTGGACAAGTCCAATGGACCGAGCCCATTTTAACAATTTTTTTTTTGGTACAAACCATTTTAACAACTTTAGTAGTAAGTGATTTCTAATTTCTATTAAATGATAATAATACAATCCTATGCCAAAATTATAATTTAACAAATTAATAAAATAAAAACAAAGAATATTATTATGTTATTCGTTTACAGTATTTGGAAATTTTCATTGATCAAATAATACTATCAATTCCAATAGTTGATAAATTAAATTAAAATTAAATTGAAACATGCAATATATTGACAATTACTTCTTCTAATTGAATTCTAATTACTATTATAATTTAACAAATTAACAAAACAAAGAATATTTCAATTTACCTAAATTATAAGAAATTATTATATAAGTCATTCACAGTTTTTAGAAACTTTCATTTTTCATTATCAAAATAGTACTATTTATTCTACTAGTTGAAGAATCGAATTAAAATATATAGAAACAAATAAGGAAGAAGAAAATTCAAAAATGACTACTTCACAACATCCAAAATTAAACAAATATTATTTATTGCTTCAATAACAAATAACAAAAAAATTAATTAAAATTTGTGTGGATTAATTTAATTTTTAATTGAAAATTATTATTCAATTGAGAGTAGTAAAACTACTTTTGGCTCTAAAAAGTAGAGTTTAACGAAAAATTATTGGTTAATGTATTTTCAAAATTTTTTTCTTCCAAAATACTATTTTTAATAATATGATATAGTTAATTAAGATGTGTTTGGTGACTACATAAAAAATATTTTATTTAGGTTGTGTGTAGTTTTAAAATAATAAATATTTAAGTAATGAAATTTAGTTTATTTTTTAAAATATTTTTATTAATTGTTGTTAGTGAGGTAATTAGGAGAGTTGAGGTTCAATAAATATGTAAAAAAAATTTAAAGTTAAAATTATTTTAAAACAATTTTTTTTGTTGTAAATGAGACTTATTTTATAAGCCAAAACAAATAGTAAAAAAGACATGAATTTATTTTTCTTGATAAGGAATATGTACTAATACGAGTACAAGAGATAATCAACCTTAATAAAATGGAGGTAAAGAGAAAACGAGACTCCTTAGAAAGATGGTTATAAAAAATAACTAATTAGATTAAGAAAGAGATAATCAACCTTAATAAAATGGAGGCAAAGAGAAAACGAGACTCCTTAGAAAGATGGTTATGAAAAATAACTACTAAGATTAAGAAATTATGAACTTTTATCAAACACTTCATGTGTAAGAAAAATAACATCGCAAAAAATTTGTTAACATGGATAAGACTATATATTTATCTTTAATATAGCAACTACAAGTTATATCATTAAACTTATATTGTTTATATTTTTTATAGATGATACCCTCTGAACAAGCCTACTTTCCAATACTACCGTGAGGAAATATGTCATGCAAACCTACATGCTTTAATGTGGGTGGACAATATTTCCAGAGAAAAGTGGGCTCAAGCATATGACGAAGGTCAACGATGGGGCACATAACAACGCTCCGACATCTCTTAATCTTTAAAATTGTTATAAGTCTTAGACTCAGGGGGCTTGTTTATCTCAAAAGGAGTTTTTCTAACTAACTCTATTACCTTTGATGATATAACCTTCTAAAACTGTTTCATCAAAATATATGGTTTTGTCATCATCAAAATTGGGAGATTGTTAGAACAAGATTTGATTATGCATATGATCTCTAGTTTTGATGATAACAATACATATGTTTTTAATGTAACAATTTTTATTCTAATAGTTTCTTGAGTGTGCAGATATAATATTTTACTCTAATAGTTTCTAGTCAGACATCTCAACATTTTCTCACTCTTCTGCAAATCGTTGATCGATTCACCACACGCCTACATTTGGTTCGTTAACAACACCATACATGAAAAGAATTTTGAGATTGATTCATCTTCCTTCATCTGAGTTATCTTGCATTGCTTTTTCAACGTCTGCAACTTCACTCTCTTCAGTTTTTCATCTTCGCCGTACATGTTCTTCAACTTGTCCCGCTCGCCTTTGACTCTTTCCTTTATATTGATCTTCTCGAACACGTTAGGATCCACACACTGGTGAATCAATAATAAAGCTTTTTCATCTTTCTTCCTTTGATCCTTGTGTGCAGATTTATGAACTTCAAATACTTTACTTTTCAGACCGCAACTACTTTACTTTTCTCCATGTCTGGTTCTCAACCTCCGCCTCCACAATTTGAACTTGGCAAAGACCTCAGATTTGTATTTCATAAAATAAACTCATACCTTACGATAAAAATCATCATTGAATGTCACAAAGCACTTGATACCTCCAATGGAGGGCTCTTTTGTAGTCCCCTAAACATCAGAATAAACATAGTCTATGATTCCCTTGGTCTTGTGTTGCCCGATCTTGAAACGAACTCTACATTATTTCCTAAGAACATAATTCTTGCACAATTCAATTGTGCAACTGCGAACACCCTTCAGAAAAGTTTTCTTATGTAGTTTCATCATCCCATGTTCAATTAGGTGACCCAAGCGTATGTGCCCACAGTTTAGTTGCATCATTATCAGTTTCAACAAATTCAATATCACTCAGTGCTCCCCGATAACCTATAAATGTAACTTGCAGTGCTCCTTGACCTCATCATTGTCATCACATATTTGCTAACCCTCATGATGTCTCTATCTCCATCTGACCAGAATGAATAACCATTCGCTTGAAGAGTACCCTGAGAAATCAAATTCTTCCTCAATTTTGGAACATAACGCACCTCACTCAATGTGTGCACGCCACCATCATCCCAAGCAATTTCAATTTGACCTTTTACAGTGATGATACAAGTTTTATCATTGCCTGAATAGACAAAACCAAAATCACCTGATTTAAAAGAGTTGAACCACTCTCGTTGCGGTGTCATATGGTAGGAGCACCCAGAATACATGATCCATCATCAGTGCACTTTGCAGATAAAACACAAAGAAAATTCCCTTCATTGCAGGAACCATCTGTTAGAACTACATTTGTGGAACTACTGTTACTAGACTTGTTTGGACAATCCCTCCTCCAATGGAAAATTTGCTTGCAACCATAACAAATCTTATATTAGTAGGGTATTGTGATGTAGATTGGACTGGAAGTGCTAATGATTGAAAAAGTAATTCAAAGTAATTCAGGTGGATGTTTCTTTCTTGGAAATAATTTGATTTCTTGGTTTAGTAAGAAGAAAAATTGTGTATCTCTATCCACAACTGAAGTTGAATATATCGCTGCTGGAAGTAATTGCGCTCAATTTGTATGGATGAGTGTCATTTTCTCTTCAATAATCTTCTCGAACACGTTAGGATCCACACACTGGTGAATCAATAATAGGGCTTTTCCATATTTTTTTCCTTTGATCCATGTGCGGGGCTTTCTGAACATCATCTGCATTCGCTCAAATGTCGGCACTCCATCATTCACGATTTCTGATACATCTTGAAATTTGAAGATGTCCTTCATTTACGCAACCACCTCTCGTAATTCTTACATTTGAAAATCATTAGATTTGCTGAAAATTGCGTTGATATTGTTATTCTATTTGCCATTACAAATTCTCTCTGAATCGTAACTCAGACTCTATGATACCAATTTGTTGGAGCAATTAGGGTTTTCAAGAAAGATCAGGAAGAAGATTGAAGAGAGAAAAAAGAGATTGAGAATGAGAAAAAAACTACTATTTCAAAACTTGTGAAGTTGTTAAAACTGTTAAGTATATACAACTATACAATGTCATGCCTATTTATAGGCGATCAACGCCTAAGCCCAAAACATACAAAGTAATATTTTAGCTTCCACACAACAACTAATTGATGTACTCGACTCTATCGAATACAAGTGACTTCTACTACTTCGACTAGGTCAAACATATTAATGTCAATTTTTTTGCATCTAAAACATAGAATTATAGCTTCTAACAATTAGATAGATCAAATATCATCAATTTGTACTTCTCGCTATATTAAAAGTGCATTTTTTCATTATGTTACTACCCTTAGACGATAACTTTGCAACAAATTAAATTGGATTAATTCCTACAAAATACATAGAACTACAACTTAAAAAATTTTACACCTCAGAATTTGTCATAAATTTATATTGAGAAACTTTCATAAAAAAAGATTTGACACATCAGAAATTGTCATAAATTAAAAAAAAAGCATTATTTTTATATTATTCTCAAAATATAATTATGAGTATAATAATACAAAGTCAATGAAAAAACGCTATCATAATAAAAATAATTTTACTTTACTTATTATTATAAATATTATGTACTCAAATATATTAATATACTATTAATATAATATCAACAAAAGGAAAACAATGAAACCATTATACCATATAAAACCAATGCATTAATTCAAAACAACCAATGGATCAATAAAAAAATAATAAATAATAAATAAAAAATTATAGTCAAATCAATAAAAAACAGTATAAAAATTGAAGGACATTTAAAACATCATCTTTAATAAATAAAAGTCACCTTTTTTTAGTTTGCATAAGTCAAACATAAATATAAAATATGTATTTTTCAAAAAAAAAAACTTTGCATTAAAAACAACAATTTTTAAATTCTTAAAAAATTAAATAAATTATTTTTAAATAAAATTTTTTCTATTTATTTTCTCAATAAATAAATATCTTAAAGTAAGTTATTAATTCCTCAATTTTTAAATAGAAACAATTTAATTAAAAGGGACAAATATAGTATATATTATTATATAAAATATATAAATAAAAAAACTTGTGAATAGGAACAACTGGCCCAATGTTCTCTAAACCCTCAGCTCCTTATGAGAGTAATCCCAATCATCCCCAAAAGCTAATTCTTTCCAGCTTTACAGTGAATGAGAGTAAACCCAGACACTGTTAAGCTCTTTTCACTATGTCTCCCCCAAACAAAACCTTCCCTACTCATCTCATTCATTAATTCATCTCTTCCAACTTTTGCCACCATTTAATCCATTATTTTAATTCAATTTCTACTTAGATCTGCTTCTCATTTCATCTATTTTTCATCACTGCATTCTGTTTCTTTCACTTCAGTAAAATGAAAAACTCTGAAAAACTCATTTGGGAACAAATGAAGAGTCCTAAATCTGGCACCCCCATCTCCAATGGAGGTGTATTAGTAACTTCATCTGCACATTCTAGAACCTCCCATAAACTTCTAGTCTTACTCATCCTCTTCGTTTCCATTACCTATGTTCTCTACTCGCTTAAGCTCGTCTCAACTTCACGCGCTTGCCGGGAAACACCGTTCTCCACCGACACTAAACTCTCCTCAAATTCATCTCTATCTGCTTTCACCAATGCCACCGCAACAACCACCACCAACCTCCTCACCGATGACGGCGACGACAAGACACAGCTCCGCCACGTGGTTTTCGGAATCGCGGCATCGGCGAAGCTGTGGGAGCAGCGAAAGAACTACATTAAGCTTTGGTACAGATCAAACGACATGCGTGGTGTCGTGTGGCTGGATAACAAAGTGAAAACGGAGAAGAATTCGAGTCTCCTCCCGCCGGTGAGAATCTCCGGCGACACATCGAAATTCGCGTACAAGAACAAGCAAGGACACCGGTCCGCAATCAGAATCTCGCGAATCGTAACGGAGACGCTACGTCTTGGGATGAAAGATGTACGGTGGTTTGTAATGGGAGACGATGATACCGTTTTCGTGACGGAGAATTTAGTTAGGGTTTTGAGAAAGTACGATCATAATCAGTATTACTATATCGGAAGCTTATCGGAGAGTCATTTGCAGAATATATTCTTCTCGTACAATATGGCTTACGGTGGCGGTGGTTTTGCGATAAGCTATCCTTTGGCGAAAGCGCTGAGCAAGATGCAAGATCGGTGCATTCAGAGGTATCCGGGATTGTACGGTTCCGATGATAGAATGCAAGCTTGTATGGCGGAACTCGGTGTTCCACTCACTAAAGAAACCGGGTTTCACCAGGTGAGTTTGATTTTTTTCAACTCGGTTTTGTTTTTAATTATTTATTTATTGTTTGCGATTTCAATTAGTTTTATTTGTTTGTTGTTGGTGTCATTTTCTTTCTTATCGTGAATCGTGGTTTATTTATCACTGTGTGTTTATTGTGTGGCCCCGTGGGTACTGGATTTGTTCGGTGGGTGTGGAACTGCTTTCTGAATTGCTCTGTTTTTATCTGTTTTTTTAATAGTAATGATTCAAGTGAAGCTTTTTTTATGGTTGGTGTTGGATTGGGTTCAATGAGTGAATGAAAAGAGTAACTTTTGGTATCACCACAATGTGGTTATCATTTTATTAACTTGTCGGTTTATTTTTGGTGTCGGTGGTGTTTTATTGGCATTGTGCATTAAATTGTTGGTCTTCTGTTATTGTGGTGGATTGAGAACTCATGCATTGATTACAGGACAGTGGAATTTAATATCTCCTATGGATTGTGGTAATATTTTCAATCTGATCAATCTAATGGGTGAATGTGTCAAATTATTAGATATAGAATGGAGTGAAACTGGTGTTTTTACTTGCGACATTTGGGACCACTAGAGTGCAGGCATGAAAATTGAGGGGACATGATAGGGTATGAAAATTTGAAGGGAGGTTAATAATACAGTAACAAAAAATTGTTTGGGTCATTCTACTTTAAGAGGTTGTTGGTGTCCAAAAGCTTGATGGTTATGCCGTTTTGGTGTTTAAATTTGACTTTATGATTGCAAGAGTTCCATGTGGATGTATAAGATTTTGACTCTAAATGGTTTATTAAGTATAATTGCCTGGTCCCAAAGATCAAAGTTGTTGAGGCGTTTTGTTTATAATTGAAGTTGTTGAGGTAATTAAGCAAAGTCATAAGGGCTTTTACCTTTTCTCTGGATCTAGGTTACTATCTCTCAAGGAGATCTTTGCGGTTTTTGTTAATGTGTCACCTAAGGACAAATATTTATGATTTTTTTTTAAAAGTTATTATTAGTAATTAGATAATTCCAATTACTATAAAAAGGCAATGCCTTTTATTTTAAATTTTTATAAATGTTTCCATTTTCTAAAAACATTTTTCACTTTTCATTTTGTAAAAACATACATTTTTTCCCAAGGTTTTGTTTACTTTCTAAAAACATTTTCCACTTTTCATTTTAAAAATTTTTGTTCACTATAAATTGCTAATAAGGAGATAAGTAGAGGTTTGCATGGCAGACATAGTTGAGGATGCGAGCCTAAAACCTTAGCCCGTCCCGAAGAAAAAGAGGGTGAGACGGGTTTGCGGGCACTGCATTTTTAAAGTTAAAAAATTGCAAAAATTTATGTTAACCGCGCCTGCAAAAAAACGGGGCGGAACAAACATATTAGAAGGTATGAGCCTAAAACCTTCGTTGCCCCTCCCCTCGAAAAAGTGCGAGTAAAAGGCATGCTAAGAAGAATGCATTCATGAATAGTGAACAATTGTAATTGTAGTGCATAGAAAATGGAAGGGTAGCTAAGAAGAATGCATTCATGAAAAAATGTTGATTTTCAATTTTTTCTAAATGCTTGATCTGTTTTCAAAACATATAGAAAAATGAAGGAAATACTGAATCTATATTCTCTTATATTTATTAGTTGAAATTAAAACGAACACAGAAGATATGTGTAAAGTAAACGGGCCTAAATGTTTTTACCATTATCAATACTATTATTGCACTTTGTTGAATAAAGCAGTATTGTAGGGCCAATGTTAGATAAGAACTGCAGTAAAGTCATGCATTCTATTATTGTTTTAATTTCATATTGACATCCCCTGGTTTATTGGAACAGTATGATGTGTATGGGAACCTGCTCGGTCTTCTTGGATCTCATCCCGTGACTCCATTAGTGTCACTGCACCACCTTGACGTGGTTGAACCAATCTTCCCGAAAGTGACTCGTGTAGAAGCACTCCAGCGGTTAACTATACCAATGAAGCTTGACTCAGCAGGGCTCATGCAACAATCCATCTGCTACGACCAATCAAGGAGCTGGACCGTTTCTGTTTCATGGGGTTTTGCTGTTCAGATAATTCGCGGGGTGTTTTCACCCCGAGAGATGGAAATGCCTGCAAGAACATTCTTGAATTGGTACAAAAGAGCAGATTACACTGCATATGCATTCAACACGCGACCTGTTAGTCGCCATCCATGCCAGAAGCCTTTTGTATTTTACTTCTCAAAAGCAAACTACAATGATACAATGCAACAAACACTGACTGAATACGAAAAGCATCATGTTCCTAACCCAGCATGTCGGTGGAAGATGGCCAACCCTTCTTCTATTGAGCGAGTAGAAGTACATAAGAAGCCAGATCCACATCTATGGGATAGAGTAAGTTAAATCGGTGTTGATTGCTTTTAATTTTAAGTTTAAACAATGAAAGTTTACCTGTCTGGTGGAACTGCTAATTTGATGTGGATTTGTTTTGGTATTTATATTTGTGCAGTCTCCAAGGAGAAACTGTTGCAGAGTTATGAAGTCGAAGAAGAAAGGAACCATGGTGATAGATGTGGGTGTGTGTAGGGAAAATGAGGTGAGTGAAGCATAGTTTTTGACATGTTACTGATAAATTAAGTATATTAGGGAGATGGATTAGTCTTATGCATAATCTTCTGTTGGAGATCCATACAAAAAATTTATTTATTTACTTCAGTGGTTTATTCCTTCAAAGTGAAATTTTGTAATTCTTCCCTGCGGTTGGTGGTTGAGTTGGGGAAAAGTTCATGTACAAAGAAATTTGTAGTTTAAAGAGTTTAGATGGGACAATGGTAGGAGAAGATCTTTGTAGCCATGCTTATTAATATCATAATCATGTGCCAATGTGCTATTTTCACCTATTTTAATTATATTTTCACCTTATCAATTTGCTAATATTATAATTATTTTGTTTTATCAACCACCAGTTTTCATCTATTTTAATTATATTTTCACCTTGTTAATTTGCTAATATTATAATTATTTTGTTTTATCAACCACCAGTTTCTAAGAAAGAATAAAAGTTAGTAGTGGTTTGGTATAAATGAAGCAACTATGTTGTGTGACTAAATTATGGGTCTGCATTTGCTAATTTCTTCTTAAACTCACAAATGTTTAGATAAAATGACAAGATATACGCCTAAGAAAATTGAAATTTGCTAATTGAGCTAGACACATTTTTTATTTAAAAGAAATTGGGACTTTCGTGCCTCCTCTAAAATAAAAAGTATTATACATTACAATTTTTAAATACACATGAGTATATTGATAATTTAAATCAATTAATTTTAAGTTGATGTAATAATACATATATATTTCTTTTAAATAACAAACAGTATTGACAATATCCATTCTTAATTAAGAGAAATTTGTATCTATCTTAATTTTTGGTTTTCAATTTTATTGAAAATGTATTTTTCTGTATTTAATTTCTGTTTTATTGAAAATATTTTTTTTATATTATAATATGTGTTTAATGAAACCACATTAGAGTATATGTATATTCATATAAATTATATATAATAAGTTATATATAATAAGGTAATACAATTAATAAAATTGATACATATCGATTCTTAACACTCAATTAGATAGGATATTTATATCCGAAAAACTCCCTAAAGATGAAATATTAAATTATTTCGGATATATATCCGAAAATATCCTGAAAATGAAATATTGAGATATTTCAGAGATGTATATTGGAAAATCCTCTGAAAATGAAATATTGGTTCGTTTGAATATGTATATTTGAACCCTGAAAGTATGTTTGAAATTTCGCCAAGGATCTGATATAAGTGTTAAGGGTATGTTAAGAAATTCTCCTTGCAATCTTCGCATTCGCCTCGATCAAACCTTTTGTTTCATAACGATGAAATGCACTTCATTTAAACTTGTTGAACTATATCTTCCTTTCGTCGTCATTTGAGGGTGAATGATACTCGAACTTGCCAAATCTTCAATTGTGAGGATACATATTCTATATTCTCTAGTATTGATTTTAGATAGATAAGACATGTGATCTATGCAAACCTAAATTGAAGAGGGGATCTTCTCACTGTTGAAGTAGACAAAAGCGAGATATGCATATTTAGACATTCTATGTATTGTGTGTTAGTGCTAACAAGTATAGTAACACCCATATTCATACAGGTTTTAGATCAATATAGACCTTAAAAATCCAATAATGTCTATGAGGTTATTTTGGAGATGTACTTTTAGATACACCAAATTAGTTTGAAATCTCTTTCAAAAAGCAGCCGATCAGATGACATTTAAATCGACTCCATCACAATTTCACATAATTCACATCTGAATAAGAATGAGAGAAGACTAATAATCCGTTTGTTTTTTTTTTTAAATAATTTTTATATTGTTATATTTTTTGTTAAAAAATATTTACGATAATTTTTTTAAAAAGCATCAAATGAAAATTAATTTAAAAATATTATTTCAAGTATTTCATTCTTTTGCTATAATTTTGTTTTGATATTAAAATTTCAAAAAATTATTTAAATTTACTATAATTCTTTTTATAGATATTAATTTTTTTAAAAATCAATTAAATTTGAAGCTATTTCAAAAATTATTTTTGAGATAAATATTTTCTTAAAAAATTTATAATTTTAACTATGTTTTAATCCTTAACGATATATATTATGTTATAAAATGTCAAAATTAATTTTTCAATTAAATTTTTTAATATTTTAATACATTTTTTGATAAAAATCAATTTTAGAAATACATTTTTTTAATTAAAACAAACAAACCCTAAATAATTGCAACCCTAAATAACTTCAATAATTAAAAAGACGCGGGTTAGACTCCGCCAACACTATGTTCCATGTCTATTGAATTACCCAGTTTGCGAAGACAATGAAGAAGAGGACTGGCATGTGTTTTTCGGATGCACCACCATTGTCCAATGTTAGGGGACAGCAGGTTTGCCATCTATCATTGAGCCTCGTCTTCAACATTTTCGTGATGCTAAATCTCTTATTCTTGATGTTTGTAGTAAAGAAGATAGGAAGGATGCATGGCGTTTTGCTATGATGGTAGAAGTGATTTGGAAGAACCGTAACAATATAGTTTGGAATAATAAAAGGGAGGGTTTCTCTAGATTAGGCTTGCAAGCCTATTTTAATTGGCAAGATTTGTTTACAGCTCAAGATACTCAAGATAGGAGTACAAGTAATCAAATTTCTGTAGTGTGGGTAAAGTGTAATGTTGATGTCGGTTTCAATAAAACTTACCTTTCTACTAATAGAGGTTGGTGCTTTCGTGATAACCTGGGTAGATTCATTACTGCCGGAGTTGCTTGGGATATAGGCAGTATGTCACCTTTAGAAGCGGAGGCATTAGCTTTGAAAGAAGCTGTTCAACACGCTGTCACCTTGAATTTGAATTATGTGATTTTTGAAAGTGACTCTCAAGTGGTTAGTCATGGCATTCACTCTATGTCTCTACAGTTACTGGTTCGTCTGAGTTTAATTTTATCCTTCTCTCTATTAAGCGTTTGTTAGCTTTTTATTCCAAACTTTGAGGTAAAGTTTATTAAGCGCCAAACAAATATGGTTGCCGATTCGTTAGCTAAGGCGGCCAATTCTTAGTCTAAACGTAGTATGGTTAATGTAATCCCTACTTGTATTAACTTTCATTTGATAAATGATATGAGTTAAGTTTGTTCTTGTAAAAAAAAAAAACTTTAGGGGGATGGATATGAACTTTAAAAAGCCTTTTAGAATATTCTAAACTCCTCTAGTGAGGAAGTGCATTTGGCAATATTTCCATTTAAGGATATTGAAGATATTAGCAGTCCTCCAATGAGTTATCTATGTTTAAATTTGACTTGATTTCTGCAATACCAAATAGCATTAATAGTAAAGATAATGGCAGCTGTGTGATTATTACCTTGACCTTAACTAGCTTAGATCTATGGCAGATATAAAGAAAATTGGCAGTATTGGAGCTCTTTATGTATAATTTTATATATTTATTTATTTATTTATTTAGTTTTTTGTTTTTTAATTTTATATATTTATTGATTAGACACAATTCTAAACTTTATAAATTGTTTAATCCTATTAAGGGAAGAATTGAAAATTAATGGAAAAAATAGATTGAAGATGTATTTTTTTTATTATATTTTATTTTCTAGTGATAAATACTAATTTTCACAAAAAAAATAGGCTTACAAAATTGTACACAATATGTGAATGTCTGCTTTTTAATACAAGTGTTGCTAAATAAAGTGAAAACAATTCATGAAATTCAAGAAGTGACGCCAACGTATTTTCTTATTAACTATGTCAACCTTCTTTTATTAAAATCTAAAATATTAGTTACTCGATGGAGCTAAGCACATCAAGTTCATTGAAGAATCTAACTTTTATTGTAATGCAAAAATGGAAAATGTTTCAATACTATGTTCTTAAGTAATATCACAATCATACCATTATCCACTAAACATAGGTGTCAAAAATATTTATATGATAAAACCTTATTAATTAGGTTAAAACCATATTAATGAGGTCATCTATTGAATAAATATTTTTTTCCTTTATTATTTTTAAGCCTCTTAATATTATTATATTTTAGGAGAGCAAACTAAGAGATTTGAATTCTATATTATAACTTTACAGTACAATGAGATCTAAACTATTGAAATATATATTCAAAATATAAAAGAATGATAAGGTTTGATTTTTAAGGGTTGAGATTTAAATTGGACTAAATTCTGTGAAAATCTCAAGGATGGCAATCTACTTTCTTAAGTAGGGGATTTTAAGACTCTTAAAATAAATTGTTTTGAGCAAAATGATTAGTTTAACTTTAGTCCTCTGATTTATAAAATTAGTCTCTTTATTTAAATTCCGACAGCTCGAATCTATTCTCCATCTCGGCTTCGGGTCTCTGTTATAGGGGTATTTTGTCCTCCATCCCTGTCCGCGCGGATCCCCGCGGGTCCCCCAGGCGGTCGTCATCCATAAACATGATTTTTTTATTTTAATTTTAAATTAAATTAATAGTAAAAACTTAACAATTAACCACAAGAAATTTAGAAATTATTCCTTTATGATAAATATATTGTTTTAACAATATTTAATCTATAATATTGTGTGTCATGACCACCAAAATTTCAAGCTAAAAAAAATTGAAATAATAATTTAGATCCCACTCTTTACTAACAATACATATATATTAAATGATAAATAAACTTACATAATAAATTAAAAATATAAATAAATTAAGAATATTATGATATTTTAGGCGGGATGGAGGATATTTGCGCCATCCCCGTCGCCGAAGTGCCTTCGGGGATATTTTGTTCCCCATCTCCGTTCCCGCGAGAGAAAATTCCCCGTCTTTGGAGCTCCAAATAGAGAATCCCCACAGAGATCCCCGCTAACGGAGGCAAATTGACATCTATTGTTTGAATCTCATATTTTAAATTCAAACAATTTTAATCCTTCTATTTTAAATTTCTCTCATATTTACTTTAATGAAAATTGATGAAATTTATTATTTTTTAACTTATATTTTTATCCACAAAATTTAATAATAGATTTATATACGATGATTTATCATATTTTACAAGTAATTTATTTTTTTAAAAATAGAAAACTTATATACATTTTTTTAGGTGTGGTTTATACTATTTTCCAATAAAAATATGACAAATATATAATTTCTTCTAATATTTAGGCACACTTGTCATATTTTCATTGGAAAATAGTATAAGCCACACCTAATGAATTATATATAAGTTTTTTCCTTTAAAAAATAAAAACATTGTTAACCTTAAGTGCAAAAGTATGAGAGAGGGATTAAAAGTGTTTAAATTTAAAATAAGATGAAGAAAATTGTTTAATTTAAAATAGGGGAATCAATTTCTTGAATCAAGTAAAATAGAGGATTAGAACTGTAATTAAACTTTTTTTCCTTCAAAATTTATTTGTTTTTAAAACATTATCTAAAAATACCTTATAACAAACAACATTAGTTTTAAGGGTCTATAATTAGGGACCTAATTTATTTTTAAAAATTTAGACCCTATATTTTGGAGTCTTAAAAGTTAGACCTATATTTTTAAGATCTCTATTAATTTATAACTCTATCCATAAAACGAAAGAAAAAAGTTAACATGTGCCCCAAAAACATAAATTAATAAATTATTTATAGAAATATTTTCTTAAAACACGGACATTTAATATATCAAAATTTTAAATATAATTTTATTATATTTAATTATATTTAGTTTTTTCAATTATAGTATCTTTAATATGTGTCTTTAAGACACATGTTAGCATGACCCAAACATAATTCTTTCAAAATATCTCTCCTCCCTATTGATTTTACCATGTTTATCTCCGTATAAAAAATAAAAAAAAAACACTTTATACTAAATGATATTTTTTCCGTTAGCATCATTCATTTCAATTTTTTTAACAATGTTAAATTGAATGTCTTCAGATTTCTTTGAACCCTAACCCTTCCTCTATATTATGATACAATTTGTCCCACGAAACTCAATTTATTTTCCTAACATATTCATCCCTCATAACAAATTTTTAAAAAGATATTCAAATTTATAAATAATACTAGACAAAGCTTTGAAAAAAAATAGATTCGTAATGGATACAAGTTGATTTTGAAAATTTTTTTTTACCCATAATAATTTTATTGTATGCATATTATAAGTGTGTGACTATCACTCTATCATTTTCAATCTAATATCTGAAGAAAAAAAATTAAGATGTACCTTTTTCAACATCATCAAAGCCGTCTTCAAGGACGTGTAAGACGACGGATTATAGGATAAGACCTCAAAATAAAGCTATGTTTTAAGAGTTTGGAGGGGAGTGGAGGAGAAAACTTCTGAAAACGAATTTTTAAAACAATATAGATAAATATTTGACATTTTTTGAAACAATAATTTTGTTTAGAATGATAAAAGAGTCATTATTATTACAAAAAATTTAATTTTTAAAACAGTATAACAATCTAAAAGATATTTGGAAAGTTTATGTAAGTCCTCCAAAACCCTCATTCAATACAAATTTTGAATTCCCCCATTTTATGGGGTTTTTGGTGTTATGATTAAAATCAAACCCTCCAAAACCCTCCTACCCAATTTTTTTTATTCTTTTCACCCAATTTTTCCTATTTTCCAAAGCCCTCCTCTCCCCTCCAAACTCCCAAACATATATAGTTAAACAATAGTTAAATAGAGTATTTTAAATTATTTTTTGATTAAATCATAATTAAATAAAGCCTCTATTTATATTATCATAATTAAACTATTACTAACCAACACAAAGCCACTACAAATTTGAGACAACTCAGATCATATGCAAATAAAAAAAAAAAAAGATAAATGATCTCCTTATCCGAGAGCCATCCCATAAACTCATATGTTGGACTTCTATTAAAACAACAAAATAATTATTAAAACAACAAAATTTATTTTGTGTTTGGATTGATACATTAATTTCAAATATATTTAGTTTAGGATATTACAATTTTATATTCTTATTATTTATTACAAATCTGAAACATATTTTTATTTATTAATTATGTACAATATTATATGATTTTTCTCATATGATTGATTTGTTAAGTTAAGAGTCTTTGTTAAGAAAATTTGTATTAACTATTTTAATTTTAAAAAAATTATCAAATTCAACCGTCATATATAAATATTTAACATTTTTTACTTTCATATATTTACAATCATATCTAAAATAAAAATTCTTAACATTATGAAGATTATTCTATTTATTAAAAAATTATCAATAAGTATTAATTTAGATTTAGAAATACTATCAATTTGAAATAACTATTATTGAATGATGAATGATGTGTTTCTCACTATCATAAATAAATACTATAAAATAAAATATAAAAAAAGGGAACAACTTCATTACCCATCACAAAAAGTTGGGTAACATACATTCAACCAATCACAACATTCCATTTAATTTCAACATATTTAATTAATTATAAAATAGTATCATTAATTGTTGTTTCCAAGACATTTTACATTGAAGGTAACTCTACCCAACTTTTTGAGTTGGGTAGATAAGAATTCACCATAAAAAAAAGAGATTTGAGTATAAAATAAGAAATAGAGAATATAATAATAGTAATTATTAATTAGTGTTTAATTTTGTAATAATAGTCATTAAGTATCATTTGATTTTGTAATGGATTTAAATATGTAAAATTGCTTCCATTAAATATATAGAAATTTATGTTGTGCACCTGTACAATGATATTAATAATGAATATAGATACAAAATAATTATCAGAATATATTATACTCCTATTTGTTATCAACATTATGACAATAGTATTATTTCTCTTTACATGTATTGATTTATCAATGTGACATAAAAAATATTTAAATTAAATAGTATGATTTTTCCCGCATATTTTTAATTTACAATTAAGTTTGTTTTCATTATTATTCAATTCTATTTCAATGGCTTAATTTTCCTGTTTCATATAATTTGTATATTAAGAAAAAACAATAAAAAAATATTTTTATTATAAAGAGAAAGTCTATTTTAATCATTTTAAATGACTCTTAATTTACATTTAAAATAATTTTTAATTTTTAAAAGTTAACTTAACTGTATTCATTACACCAATTGAATTTTATAACAGAAAAAAATAATTTAATATTATTTTCAATTTAAGATGCAATATTTTTAATAACATAATAATATTGAGAGGGATTAGACTTTTATAACTATAATTCAAAATAAAATTAAAATGTTATAGTATTATATTTTAATCAAAATATAGTATCGGGAAAAGGGAATATATCTTTCTTGGGAGAGAATGAAAAGAAGATCTTAAAAATAAAGTATTGATGTGATTATACAAAAAGCAAACTGAGTGAGTTGACAATGTCATTATTACATACTTATAGTAGTCAAAACTGAGTTAGTGACTTAAAAATAAAGTATTTATGAACTATCTTCGTGTTAATTCTGCATCTTTTAAATAATAATAGTCAAAATTTTATTATTTTTTATAATAATAATAATAATCATAATTTTGTTATATAGTAATTAAAGTTAATTCAATTAATTTTTTTTAAAGGCGAAAGCAAAGAAAAATTATATTAAATAGTAGGTTTAAGAAATGTCTGAAGAAAATATAAATACAATAAACCATCGTACACTTGTTTCAAAAACTTTAGAGAAATAAGACCAATCAACTACCTTTATTTACTCTACTTTAGTGACAAACCTTATATCAAACCCCTAATGTTACGGCAGTAGAAATAAACAAAGATTATATTTAATATTTTATAATATTTATTATCTTTTTAAAAAGTAATAGCAACTAAACAAATTTAAAATTTAATAAAAATTTAATATATTGTACATTGTAATGTAATAAAGTTCTCTGAAAAATATGTATCAATTATACATAAATTTATAATCATAATTGTATAGTAAAAAATATACAAAGTAATAGTACAAGTTTGCCATATATTTAAATTTAATATCTTTTTATGCCAAAATAGTTTTATACAAAAATAATAATATTACTATTAATTATATTTTAATATGTGTTAGTATTAGTCATTGTAGTTAATATATTGTATTTTAGAAAAAGGAGCACAAAATAAACAATCATAGACTTAAAAAAATAAATTAACTATTTATTTTTTTATATTTTTTTTAAATTTATTAATTTAAATTAATTAATAGTTAAATATTAAAATTATAATTTTAATAATATTTTAACATTTTATCATGTCATAAAAAGTTATTTAAAATATCTACTATCAACTTTTCTACTATCAACTTTTGTAAGAAAAACATATATTAAAATTGGTAATAAAATATTTCGAGTTTCAATAGTTTTATAAACATTAAGTCTATTATTTAATATAAAATGAAACATTTAATAAAAAATAAAATATAATCATCAACATGTTTAATAAAAAACATGAGGCATATATAATTAATAAAATATATATGATAGAGTATAAAGATAAAACTTAATTGAATGTGTAAAAAATTGATATAAGATACACTTATGAGATTATATTGTATAGGTCAAATCATAGCACACCTAGGTTGTAAAGAGAAAAGAAAGTGTAAAGAAAAAGAAAACATCATTGCTTGGTTCCATCATTATCACTATTTTGTCTCAATCTCAATCCAAAGATACTCTAGCTTGGAAAGAGAAAAGAAAGTGTAAAGAAAAAGAAAACATCATTGTTTGATTCCATCATTGTCACTATTTTGTCTCAATCTCAATCCAAAAGATACTCTAATTTTACATTTAAGTTTAATTTGTGAGTTGAAGATCTTGTAGTGTACTTGTAGCTTACCCTGACATAGTACAAAAATAGTGTCATGATTACAAAGATAATAATTTTTTAAACGACAAATTATCATCATATTAAATTCAATTAAATTATTCTTAATATTCAAGAATTAATAGTCAATAAAGATAATATATTTCATCATTATTTAGTCATACATTGAATTCAAGCATTCCATTATTATTTAGATGAAAAATAAATTAAAAATAGTAGTTTATGAACGAATTTATCACATAATTATAATATTTATGGTGCATTTCTTAACCGTTCCACAATCCTTTTATTCTTATTCTTAAAAATATTACAACATTCACTTCAAATTTGTGTCTAAAAAATATAATAGAGAAAAATTCCTACATGCATTAATTTTATTTTAAAAATAGAAAAAAAAATTAATCTCATTTGAATTAATTAGTGTAAAAGAACAACAACAAAATCCAAATATTCTAATTAGGGTAATGCTAACGAGTGCCCTAGGGGCACTGGTTAAGGGATTAAAAAGGTAAGTTGAGCATTGTTTAATAAAGTAATAAGATATGTTTTTACCCAAAATATATGTATTAAATGTATTGAAAACATAAATAATTAAATTTTTTAAAGTATATCAGATATATTCAATGTGTTGAATATAGAATATCTTCTTTATTTGGTATGCTTAACCAGTGCCCCTGGGGCACTCGTTAGCATGACCCTTCTAATTATAAGCCAAAGCCATTTAAATTTATACATTATTTTAAGTATATTAACTTTTATTTTCTTTAATTTCACCTTATTGTAATAATAACCGTAATACAAAATAATATTAATATTATACCGTAAGTCTAAAATTTAATATCAATTATTATATTTTATTGACTTTTTAGTACATGAAATAGAATAAGTTTTAAAGATAGTTGGATGGGAGTACTGGTATAGGTGAATGGGAGTACTGGTATTGCAGGGAAGTTTAAAGTTATTTGAAAAGTCTCAGCAGGTGCAGTCACATCTATTCAGGTACCTAAGGTGATTGTACACATTGAAATAAGTTGGATCGGAATACTGGTATAGGTAGATGACCGAATAAAATAAATAATTATGTTACTGAGACTCATATTTGAAATGACCATTGAATCATATGTCTAAATAAATAATTGTAACTATTAAACTAAATTAAAATATAATTTTAAAATGAGATAGAGAAACTAAATTATTAATATAAATAATTAAAATCATAATAAAACTAAGATATAACTTTTCGTGCAATTTTTTGTATTTGCATCAATTATACATACATTAATAATTATTATTGAAACCATTATTGAAAGTCATCATTCTTTTTAAATTTTAATATTGTTGATTATATATGACATCTTTATTAACAGTCTATATTCTCCATATTAAATCTCATCTTGATTATATAACATTTAATTTAATAATGATAATTCATATTATAAAATATTTTTATAATATCAAATATATTACTATAAATTTTGATATAACAAATTTTCATATAATATTTTTATATTATTATATTATTCATTTAACATCATTTATTTTAAATAATGATATCAAATATATATAGCATCTTTATTAATAGTCAATATTCTCCCATCTCCAATTTTCTCAAAAGTGTTGTTTACATCCTTTTTTTTCCATCGTTTTCTTCACCAAATATCTCTCAACATTATCTTCTCTACTCACGACGTGTCTTGCACTCATTGGTTTAATCAGATTTCCTCCTCAAAATTAATTTTCAATTCTCTCTCTCTCTCTCTCTCTCTCTCTCTCTCTCTCTCTCTCTCTCTCTCTCTCTCTCTCTCTCTCTCTCTCTCTCTCTCTCTCTCTCTCTCTCTCTCTCTCTCTCTCTCTCTCTCTCTCTCTTCTCTCTCAAATTTCACGTTTTAAAATTTCCTCCATTCTCCTTTCATATTCTTCATCCTTTATGAACACTATCATATTTTACTCAGAAAAACCCTAAAATCGTACCATCATAATCAATCTTTCAACAATCTTCATCCGCATTCAATTAGTTGGGATGTTTTTGACTAAAATAGTAACAAATCACATCATTATATATTTCAACAAAATACATTAAATCATCTTTTATATTTATAATAATAATAATAAATAATTATTACGGACTACTATAATTATCAAATTTTTGCAGAACATCAATCATGGGTTAAACCACAATGAATTTCTTCTTAAATGCTTACAAATTCACACTGTTAAAATTAAATACAGACCAAATTTTCTAATCAATTTGAAAATCAATTTAAGCTGCCAAAGCTTCAGTCCCCAACAAAATCTTCTTTTTTCTCCATTCCACAAAAAACCTGTCAGAAAAATAAAAAAGCACCATGAACATGATTTTTAAAACATGAAACCTAATGAAAAAATTGATGAAAAAAATAGTTTCAAAAGCATAAATTATTTTCTCAACAATAATGAAATAGATGTTGCACAAAGTTGTTTCTGAAAAAATAATAAAAAATATTAATGAAAAGAAACAAACAACTTAAATTATAATTTTTACATGATCGATGGAACAAAAATAGTAAAAGCTCAACCTTTTTTTTTATAAAATGAGATAAAAAGGTGTAAAATCACATAATATTCAAAAACTTCAAAAGAAACTAAAATAAAAACCAGACATGTAAAAAAATTAAAATTCACCTTAAGATGTTTCTCTGTTTCCTTTCACTTGATAGATCTGAAGGTAAAAAATTGGTAGATCTCTTATAAAAATGGTAGATCTCTTATAAAAATGGTAGATCTCTTCAAATCTCATACATACTTGCTGCAAAATAAGAGCAACAAATTAAATTCACACAAAATCTGAAATAAAAAAAATAACAAAGAGATTGATTTGGGGCTTTCATCGAACACGATGCAGGCAAGGTGCATTCTATATTTTGAAAGCACATTATTGACACAAACAACTCTCACAACAACAACAACAACAACAACAATAAATAACACCATACAAATAAAATAGGAGCAAATAAAAGGAAAATCTGAACAAAAATCAAAAGTGAAAAGGAGATTCACATTTTATCGAAACCTGCAATAACAACAACAAATATAATCAACAACATAATCATCGGTGTTTCGTAGATCTAAGTAAAGAAGGATAAAATTATCATTTTTGTTGAAGAAAAAGAATAGAGAAGAAAGAAGAAGAATAAGAGAGAGGAAGCAGAAGAGAGAAAAAGAAGAGAGGAAGAGAAAAGTAGAGGAACAGAGAAGAAAGAAGAAGGAGAAGAGAGAGAACGTGTAGGAGAAGTGATTGGGGCATGAAAAGTGGAAAAAGTTGTGGGAGCATAAAAGTGGTTCAGTAAAAGATTTGAGGTGATTCTATCATAAAGTTAAATAATATAATATTGTTTATTTTTTAAAATCCATCAGCTTTGCAACCAAATGAAAAGAAGCAATTGAAGAAAGCTTAGACCATCCACGTGGCTAGCTATATGAGCAGCAGGGTAAAATTGTAATTGGCAAAACATAAAACTTTCTTATATTGTAGATACATTGAATCGTACTACTTTTCAAAGTCAACTCGATTGGGTGGGATAACTCAGCTGACACTTGCTAGTTGGGTTACGAACACGGTAAACAGGTTGTTAATATTTATAAATCAACAACTTTATAAAAATAAAAAAGTCAATATCAAAATATAATTATCTTTCTTTCCTTTCCTTCTGCTTCATTCAAATGTGTGTTTACAATTGGGATGACATTTACAAAATTTCTTCCTTCTTAGAATTTCATTCTATGGAGCTAAGATTAATTTTGTATCACATTTTTCAAAATTCTAGACAATGCCTTAAATATGCACTTGATTAGAGAAATCACTCATTCAATCCAATCGGGTTAAAAGAAATATCTTTTTAAAATAAAATTAAAAAATATTAAAAAATATTTTAGAATTTTTAAAGGATATTTTTTACCCAATGCACAAAGAAATTGTCTAAATGTAATACATTAGTTTTATGCCAATTAAAAGATTATAATGAGATGGGCTTATTAAGCTTAAAACATGCAGATGGGCTCACAAGTTGCTCTTTATATTTGAGATGGGCTGTTCTAATTATACATACACTATTTCTTAATGCACCCTTATATCTTTTTAGAAATCTTTGGCGAAATTCTCGTAATATCTTCTTAATTTGGAGATCTATCTCCAAACATATTCAATATTTTATTTTTAAGGATTTTCAGATATGTATATCCGAAATAACTTAATATATCGTTTTTTAAAAGTTTTCACATATCCATATATGAAATAAACCAATATTTTATTTTTAGGTTGTTTCTCGGATATGCATATTCGAACTAATAGAGTGTCAAGAAAATTAAAATTAAGTTGTATCAATTATATTAATTGTGTTATCTTATTATATATAATTTATATGAATATAAATATATTCTAATATTAGCTCATTAAACACATATTATAATACATAAAATAACTATGAACAACTTATATGTAATAAAATATTTGTTATATTAATAAAAAAAAATATACCTAAGGTGATCTCATTAAACATATATTATATGTAATAAAAAATACAATAATAAAAATAAATATTTTTCTTTTTTAATAAAAACAGAAAATATCTTTTTTAATATCATTATCTTTTTTAATATAATTCAAAAAAATATCTGAAATATTTGTTTTTATTACTATATTTTTTATTACATATATTATGTATTTAATGAGATCACATTAAGGTATATTTTTCGGTATTTTTTAATTTATTAATATAAAAATATTATGTAATTTTTTAATCTATATAAATTATTCATAGGTATTTTCGGTATTATAATATGTGGTTAATAAAGCAATATTCGGATAAATTTATATTCAATTTTTTTTTACACCATCAACCTCATCATCGTTCAAAATGCATTGATGTATTTATATATATATATATATATATATATATATATATATATATATATATATATATATATATATATATATATATATATATATATATATATATATATATATATATTATATTTCCATTTATTCATATTCAAGTGGTTGCTATTATATTAAACTCAACGTTACTCAGAAGGATCATTTTGGATTCTTTTAAATCAGGTATAGAAGGACTTTTTTGAACAATTGCTCAATTAACATGGATGACAAGGAAAATGATGTTAAGAGCGTATACGGTGATAAAATAGATATGTATTATGCTTGCTCAGATGAAGAGTCTAAAGATTGAAACTCGGCCTTGCAGAAACAAAAACTTGCCAATAAAACTTCCTGACTTTGATGTGATTCCTAATAATATTGTTGATAATGATGGTGAATTAGTGCAATATGCAATGTTTGTAAATTTAAAATATGTTGATTTCATGATAGCATTGAAGGATCAAGTGTGCAATTATGCTATTCTTAAAAAAAATAAGATCCAGAGATAAAAATAGAACCTATGAGTTAACTAAATTTACCAAGTAAAAAGAAGGCTATTGATGTTAAATGGGTGTGCAAGCTTAAACATAATCTCAAAGGAAAATTATGAAGCATAAGGCGATATTGATGGATAAAGGGTTCCTCCAAAGGCAATTCCTAAATTACTATGAAGTTTCTCACCTTTGTCCAGACATGAAACAATCAGACTAATCACTGTTCTATCTTGTAAAAGAAATTTCCCCTTATTCCATTTAAATGTTAAGTTAGCATTTTTCAAGAAACCACAAGAACAAGTTACCTTTGGGAAGAAACCTCTAGGTTTTTGAATTAAAGGAAAAGAGGATATATTGTGTAAAGAATCCACAAGGCTCTATATGATTTCAAGCATTCCCGAAAAGTATCGAGCAAGAGAACATACAAGTTCTTTGATCAACAAAGATTCAAAAGTGTATTGTTAAACACAGTGTATATGTAAAAGATAATGAGGAAAACTACATATGCTATTACGTGGATGATTTATTGAAAGATGAAGGTTGAAGTTGAAATGACAACCCTTGACAAACTTGCTTACTTTTTAGGAATAAAATTTTAAAAAATAGCTAACAATCTATTACTCCATCGATTCAAGTATTCAACTGAGATCTTAAGAAAATTGGAGATCATTGACTGCAATTCTAAAGTAAAACATATTGAAGCAAGACTAAGAATCATAAAGATGATGAAGATCCTAAAATATTTATGTTGAAGCAAGATTAAAGTATTTGTGTCAAAGTATGTATGTTATCTGCTCATTAAGTCTCACTTCTAGATGCTAACAAGTTTTTAGAAGGTTTTAAAAAGATGACTGGTGTGGTGATAAGGGATATAAGGAATAAAATTTGTTATTTATTCGAGTTTCAAGGATCACCAATATCATAGTGTAATAAAAAGCAATCTGTTATTGAAATGTCAAATTGTAAAGTTGAATATATAACATGATCACTATCAACTCGCTAAGGAAACTAATTGTAATACCTCATGAATTATTTGAAAATCACACTACTATAAAAGTGCATTTAACCTCGAACGTGAAATGTATTATACCTCAGCTAAAGAACCAAGGTAACGAAGAGCGTCATGAAAAGTAATAACTTTACCCTTCAGTTATAAAACACCGAGGAGAAAATGATTTTCAAAAATAGCGTACGTAACAAACCTCTCGGTTAACCAATACACTGAGGAGTAAGATTGATATTTTTAAAAAATTCGTGACAAACAATGTTTACTCGTAATATTACATTGTTTGCACAAAATATTTCTGTAAATACATATAACAAATATTAAAGTCGATTCAGCGACATCAGTTTTGATAAAGATCAGATGTTGGATCCTTGTTTCATTGAAATGTCGGGAAAGATAAAATGTTGGATGCAATATATTCAAGATCCTTTTTGCATAAATTTGTTCTTATGTAAAATAAGAAAATGGTTAGTTAAATGAATGAATATATATTATTGATGAACACCATAAAAAATTGATTATTGAAGAACACAAACCTTAAACACAATTTATTTTCTACTCTTGCAATCCATCATAGAGAACTTTATCGAGTTTTTTACGCTTCAAAGTTTTCATGTTATATGTTTTATTAAGAATAATTGATATTCAAAATGCTTTTATAATGGATGTCTGTTAGGTTTCACGCGGATCATTAATGGAAGTGTCTTGAGCATTGATAATCATGAAGTGGACGATACCGGTTTGTTTAAGGATGATGATCATTATTCTCAGTTATCCCGCCAAAAATATTCTCTCGGTTTCTGACAAAAACAAGGTAAAAGGTGTATAAGATTTTTTTTAACACTACATCGTTTACACATAATATTAAATTACGTTATTACAACAAATGCAATGTTATCATAGTAGTTGTTGTTCTTGGAGAATAACACATCTTTGCTCTAATCCATATTCTGGTGGATAGATTTTATGTTCATTATTTTAAAGTTCTATGGACTGCATGCAATCAACTTTTAACGAGCAAATTCTATCAAGGACAACCTTCTTTGTTGCTTATATCTTTTCAAAGGTTGAACAACCTTCTTTGTTTAACCTGAAAGCAAGAATAATTCTATGCACAATTGCAATCTATCATAGGAAACTTTTCAAACACTCATTAACAGATAATTAACATAGAGTTGTTCCAAAATTATAACATTAACACCATTATGTGATAGATTGAAAGGGCAGAGAAAAATATTTTGTTCAAGGGTAGAAGAACATTGAAGATTTTTTCTGTCTTGCAATCCATTCCAAAAAATGATGCGTACTAGTTTGGGGCGGCAACATATAAGTTAAGATTATGATAAAATTTGTTTAATGAGTGCTTTTATATTAAAATGTGATTATGTTATCCCTCGATTTTTAAGGAAACTAAAGGGTTGGATGATTTAATATTCAGTTATAAACAAATAAAAATATAATCATCCTTATGTGGGATTTGAAGCGTATCTTAATTTGTTTTATCCCTCGGTTTTATTAGAAACCGAGAGAATATATTGTTTTTATTTATATAAAAAATAAAACATAACACACTTTGGTATAATATCTCGATTTTTATTTGACTGAGATGAAAATTTCGTCATAAAAATTATTATATGTTGTAGTGTCAGTAACAACATTGCAGACAACAAATCAACCATTAATTAAAAAAGGTTCCATTTTTATAATTAAAAAAAAAAAACAAGTGAACAAGAATAGGTTGATAGTTGGGTATTTTCATACAAAAAAGCAACTCCCAGACTTGCTTATCAAAGATAGATCAATTTCTAAAGTTAAGAAGATAAATTGAAATAGTAACTTCTGATAGTTTGAAACTTTGAATTAAGAAGTGTTAGTTATAATTCAAACTTTTCAATTTTTTTAGTAGTTATAGTTGTTACAAATTAATTAATAAGTTATAGATTAATTATAGTTAACTAGAAAGAGGGTTGATAACCCTCAATAAAAACCCTTCCTTGCTTATAAATCATTCACTCTTTCTTTACTACTACTTTCATAACTTCTTCTCCCTCAATTCCTCTTCTATTCTTTATTGCTTTAGCTGCAAACAATTGATTCAACTTGGATTTCAATCCAACAGAAATTAACTCTAAGACATTCAATTTAAAATTTCTTAGAGTTATTTTAAACACAATACACATAGTTGAGTAAATAAAATATTGAAATATGCTATTATACTAAATAAGAACAAAAAGTGGACAAATATCTGTCCATCAAAAAACACACACACACAAGTTGCATTGCATTCATTAGAGACCATTCATCTCATCCTCAAAACCCTAGTAGTGCCTCCAACACTAATTGAAAAGCCAAATTTATTTTTTTCGATGAAAATAAAAGAAAGGCACCGTCGAACCAATTATAAAAATGACATATCATATAAAGCAATCAATTCTCATTGGCACAAGAACTTGTCTTTATGAAATGAATAAGGGACCACAATTAATCCCCAACAAATTATCTTTCATATTTTCTCTCATTCTTGTTTTTAGCATCCATCCAAATTTGCACAGCCAAATCATTTTTATGTCCTTCAAATATTCTTTTTCACATTTCATCAATAAACTACAAAACATATTTAATATTCTTCTAAAACTTAATTTTCATTTCCACTTGTGCTACCTGTTAGCTCAGTGGTCAATCAACAGTTCTACAAACTAAATGTTAAATTATAGAAAATTAATTAAGTACCATATATAATTCAATTAATTAATATAACTATATAATTTCTTCTACCATAACCTAATGTAGCATTCATGTTCATATAACATTAATTTAACATTAATTCAAGAACCTTTGATATTGTATGATCATGATCATGCTAAGTCATGTAGCAATTGTGTCCCCATGAGATTCCTATAAGGCATAATATTTGTTCCTTCACCATCCAAAAGAGAGTATTGAACTGGCTCTTCAATTTGATCCCTTGTATAAAACATTGGACTTTGGTTTGTTGATGGAAAAGCCAAACTCACTCCATTTCCACCATGTTGTTGTAACCCTAACGTCAACGAAACTCCACCACCTCCGCCTCCACCACCGTGATGGAAACTCTCACTAGGGTAAGCACCAACCATGTGATCAGAAGAATGATGTCTATTGTATGAAGAAAAATCAATATCAACCGATCCAAACGCGTCCACGGCTAATTGATCATGATGATGATGCAAATTCTTGTTTGCCTCGTTTTTATGATCGTTGTTGATTATCGACGAGACACATTCAGAATCAATCCTAAGTAGTCGCGGCTTTTGATCTTCATGAGGATGTTGTGTTGGAGATTGATCTTGAAGTACATTAAGATTTTCCTCTTCATGATTAAGGTTGTTTCCTCCCTCCGAGGTTGTCGTGTTCCTTTGTTGCTCTTTCTCTTCTTCTAAATACATTTCTTCCACCATTGGCTTCCATAGTCTCACTCTTGCATTAATAAACCAATTTGATACCTGCTTTTCAATTTTATTCAATTAAATAACATGTCTCACCAAAAAAAATCTTCCAAACTTATGTCACCTCATCTTATATATATAACAATAATTAACATATATTAACACTCACTCTTTGAAAATATTAATATGAAATTTTTGCGTGACAGATCCAAAAAGACCATATAATAAAATATGTTTGTTTGATAATAATAATAATAATAATGACTATATAATTATTATTATTTTGCTTATAATATAATAACAAAATGAACATGCCTGGCTTCTTGAGAGACCGGTTTGCCGGGCCAAAATATGTTTATCAACGTCACTTGGATACCTACAAAAATTTGAAAAAATTAATTAATTAATTAAGAATATATATAAATGAAAATATGAATATATAAACTTGTGTGTCACGTATATATCATATATTAATTAGAAAATAATAGTAATAATATATATTAGAGATAAGTATATAGTGGGGAAGAAAGAATAGTCCCTACAAAGAAGGATTAATTAAGTCCACATAAAAATGAAAAGAAGTAGTTGAGAAAGAGACGCAAAAATAAAAGATGATGTAGAAATGATTGACAAAACAATACACAACAACAACATATGAAAAGATGGAATCTGAATGGTGATGCACAGAAACTAACAAAAAAAAAATGGAAAAGATTCTCAATATGAGAAAATTCACGATGCCATTTTCACAACTGCCAATACTTGTTGTTATTTTTCAAAATGGCGAAAAAACATTGATTCATAGAAAAATCTATTTTGGAGCAATCTATAATATAGAACGTTAAGAGTCTTAAGAGTTAAGAGTCTCGCATCAGACGTAGAAAGCAGTAAAGTAAAAATAAGAATGGTTTATTATAATTACGGATGAAGAAAGTGTTCGAAGAGCCAAGCTCGAAGAACCGAGACAGATCGTTCGGGGAGACCGCGCTGAGGTCGCCAAGGATGTGTTTCCATGATGTTTATTTGTTGGAATGCTCTTTGTTGTCTTAGAACTCTGTCGAGAATTTTGAGCCTAGGAGTTTCGCCCTTGGTTGTTCCGGGTGCAATAGGGTCTTTTTCTCCCATTGTTTTTCTCGTTCTTTCGATTTGTTCCATTATTCCATCTTTTAAACACCTAAAATGTCTTGACATGGCTTTTAATGCTAATGCTGAATAAACTTTTGCAGCTCCATTTCCAGCTACTCCTTCAAATGTTGATACCACACTCTTCATTTGGTTGCAATAGTTCTTGTACCTTCTATCCACCTTATTATTCACAAAAAAAAAAAAAAAACATAAATTCATAAGAAAAATGAAATTTTGTGACATGAATATAGTACTATGTCACATAAATTAATAAAAAAATATGGTACTATTTTTTTTTTATAGACGAAATGATAATAACTAGTGATAATAACCAATAATCAGTATACCTCTTCGAGCATGGAAAGTAGCTTAGTTTTTCTTTTCTGGAGTTCGACGAACTCGACGGAGGTTAAGGAGTGTTTGATGGAGGAACTGGTGCTACCATTGTGAGTATTTTCTTCTTCGAAATTTTGCTTGTTGTTGAATTTTTGAGATTTTTGTTTTTGTGAAACAAGATCATTTTGTTTTGTGGATTCTAAGCTACAAAGCTCGTTGAGAAGCTGTTGAGCTGGTAGTAAGAACTTAGAGTTTTTGAGAAGGAAATGACCTTGATACCCTTGATCTTGGATTTGATGAGTGTTTCTTAGTTCAAAAGATTGTAAGACTAAGGATGAAGGGTTTGTTGAGCTAAGAGAGAGTGAAAGTCCTTGACTTGGTCTTTCGTTGCCTTCACATGGGAAAACACATCTTAGTGATGAATCATCAACTTGTTGCCACTGTGAGGAAGATGAAGAATCTTGATGTTGTTGATGATGGTGAAGCATGTTTAGGTTTTGATGATCGTTACTTGTTGTTTCAGAAACAGTGAAATCTTGATGATGATGATGATGTTGTTGAGGATGATGATGATAGGAAGGTGAAGGGCCAACATGTTGTTGACTTAGTTTTCCTCCTGAGAAATTTGTTTTCCACATGTTTGTGTCAGTACTATGTTGTTGTTGTTGATGATGTTGTTGATGATGAAGATGTTTTGAAAACCCTATCATCTCCATGCCTGTTGTGAGATTGAACATCTCTGGATCCGACACAAAACCTTGGATTTGTGGGTTATAACAAAATCCACCACTTGATGTTTTTTCATCTTCACAAAGTTGTCTAGCCATGAAAAAAATTAACTAAAGAAACATGAGATGTTTTAGTTTGTATATTATGATGATGGGAACATGAAGAAGAGAGTTGGGAAGAAAGATGAGAAATACTTGCTCAGAAATGGAAGATGAAATAATAGAGGGTTATGATGATGAGGATGATGCCTCCATGCTATGTATGTTTCTCTCTCTCTATTTTTTTAACAAGTGATGAGTCAATGGACCAAGATTTATATATACAACCAAATTAGTCTTCTTATATAAATGAAATTAATAATAAATATTGTGGAAATTTCCTCAATTATTTCTTACCTAGTATTAGAAAACTCTTACATTCAATAAATATTTTAATATCATTCATTTTTAATGTAATTCTTGTGATGTTGATTAGTTGGATGAAAGTTGAGATTAATTGAAAAAAATTATAAGAATTTTTTTTATTATATGAATACAAGAGAGAAATAATAGTTAGAATAAAAATTCAAAAAATAAAAATTGCTTTTAATTTTAAGTCTTGCTACAAACCATGACAAAGATATAACTTAATGTGTTTGAAAATATTCTCTGCTCCTTTTAAAGTCCCCTTGAACTACAGCTGTCTCTGGACCAATTAAAGTCACCTTGGCATGCCCAATTAGTTTTTTAGGACTGGACCAAAAAGGTTTTGTGTAGTATGGGCTCGAGATTTATTTCCCGAGCCCAGTCCTAAATGGACTTTGGACTACTCTGGCTAGCTTATATGGGCTAACCCATTTTAACAGCTCTGCCTTGAACAACACCTATAGCATTTCAATCATACACCATATTTCAACCATGTATCGAATATGGGCGTAACAAAAACATATGTGTGGTGTGCATTCCTCTTCTTCAAAACATAACAGGCATAATATATCGCAAAAAAAAAAACATATTATTCTAGCATGTGTTATATACATTTTTTTAAAAAAATATTGTACTTTATATGTCGGTGCGATTATTTTGGTCGAGACTTCTATTGAGAATCTTTGCGTTATTAAGTCTATTCTTAGAAGTTTCAAGTTGGCTTTAATGTTTAGGGTGAATTTTTTGAAGAGCTTAATGTTTGGTTTAAGTATGGAAGAGACTTTTTTGAATTGACTGAAAGCTTTCTTAACTGTAAAGAAGATTTTACCCCTTTCAAGTATTTAGGCCTTTTGATAGGTGCTAATCTGAAGAAAGAAACGACTTGGGAGTTATTGGTAAATTTTGTCACTAAGAGACTAGCTTTATGGAGGTACATGTTTGTTAGCATAGGTGGGAGAGTTGTGTTTCTTAACTCAGTATTGAGTGTTATCCCTATCTTTTTTTCTTTCCTTCTTAAAGGTGACAATCTTTGTCAATCATTATTGGACTCCAGAGAAGTTTTTTTTGGGATGAGGCTAAAGGGATGGTGAACGTGACTTAGGTTAGATGTGAGGATATGTGTAAGCCTAAGGACTAAGAGGTTTGAGGGTATAGGATTTGAGGCATGTTAATCATTCATTTCCTGCTAAGTGGCGGTGGTGCGTGCATTATGTTACTCATCCTCTCTAGAAATATATTAGTTTTTTCAAATATGGTTGTCTTGTTGTTTCGTCACCTTTGGCGAGTATGGTAAAAGTTCTTTAGGGGGCGTATTTATGGTGCAAATGTATCGTTTCTTGGGCCCAAGGTGAATGACGATTCTTATTGGTTAGCTAACATTATTAGGAAGGTGATTATGAATTGTTTGAAAATTCGCCTTTAATGGGATTTGTGGAAGGATCTGGACCATTTTTATGTGTCTTTTAGGAGTTTATTTTTTATTTCTTAATGGTTATTTCGTCACCTTTGTAGGGTCGGGTATGAAGTCTTAGAGAAATGTCTTTGTAGTAGATTAGTGTGTCGTCTCTTGGGTCTAAGATGAAGGATAATTTTGCTTGGGTTATTAACGATACCAAGAACGTGCTAAGGAATGGTTTGAAAACCCGTTTTGACAAGATGTGTGGAAGGATTTGACCCCCTCACTGTGTGTCTTTTAGGAGGTTATTTCTTATTCTATAGAAGAAGTTTCATAAGGGAGGCAATGTGATGTCATCGACTAAAGGGACGTGGGTTCGGGATTTCTAATAGAGGCATAGTTTGTCGGTTTGGGAGGAAAATTTACTTAGTAGTTTTTTATTTCATTGGCTAGTTAGGTTGCCCAAGGTTGGGAAAATGATTGAATTTGGAAGGTTTGTGTTGAGGACGTCTATTCGGTGACATATTTCTTTAGGCTTATCTCTTCTTTTCCCTTGAGGATGAGCCTAGATATGATCATGTCATTAAGGTTTTGGCCAAGGGTTTGCGTAGTTGGACTCTTTCAAAAGTGATCATTTTTCCTTGGTAGTCGTTGCATGATCGAATTCTGTCTAGAGATATAATTTTCTCATATATAGGATTTTAGTTGATCCAAGTGTTATGGGTTATGATTTATACTCTGCTCAGGTCGAGTGGTTTGATCATCTATATGTGTCATGTGGATTGGTAGAGATGTGGAAATTTCTCATTCCATTATTGGTTTGTTTGAGGGTCTTGAATGTTTTTGTAGGGGTGAGTCTAAGTTCTTAGATCTTCTTTTGATTTGACATGCGGTGATTTGGACTATTTAAAGGTCTTGTAAAATTGTTATTTTTTTTTAGTAAGAGCTCATTCATGAATTACAGGGTCAATTATCATGTGTTTTTTTTAGAAGTGGGTTCAATCTCTTCTTTTTTTTCTCCCTCGTTCTTGAATGGCGAGCATGACTCTCTTAGGTGATTAGGCGTATAAGGGTGTGTTTGGTGGTTAGATTGCCTTGTTACGACCTTTGAATGTCTTTTTAATTGTCCTTGAATATTTGATATTTTGATCCAGATCGCTTGCTCTCTTGTCCGTTGGTTCTTTAGTTCAACTGTGTGAAATTGCTTTGATGATGTCTTAAAAATGGTGCTCCTCCTGAAATTTTGGGTTCTTTTAAGACTCTGGTTGTCTAATTATTATTTTTTTTAAATTGTTTGGTTGGCTTTGCTTTTTCATATTTATCGTTGTTTTTGGTTTTTTCTTCTTTTTTTGTTTATTTCATATTTTTAGAGATCTGATTTTTCATTAATATTAGTATATGATTGACATGAAATTAAAAACTATACTCTATGTAATATATAATAATATCTAAATATTTTTTTTATTCAATGTAACAAATATTGTGTGTAAGTATATATATGATGCCATGGAAGAGGACCAGCAAAAACATAAAGTAATGATCATCTTTTGCCTCATACATAAACTATGAACAACTATCTATCACTTGAGTTGTTGTATCAAAAAGTGTATAAATGTCAAAAGACATAGCTCCTTTATGGAATGCATTACCGTTCACAAATGGTCCTTTTAGCACCACAAATCTAACAACCATATAATTAAATTCAAAATATTAGTTCATTGTCACGGTTACCTTGGGACAGAGAATTATTTAATTAATTTGCATGAAATAAACAAAATAAAAGAAATAATGAGATCTTTATAGGGAACGGATCCCTAGGTTGAAGTCATTCCTAAGTAAAGTGTTTTTGACAGGCTTTTTCAGATGAGAAAAAGGGTCTGTTTAGGTTGAGTTAGGTGGGTCCCCATTCTCAGCCATAAACTACTAGAGTACTAGTATGAGACTAGTAGTAATAGTAATAGTTATTCTCTTCCAATCTGTTGCCACTCACAACACAAGCTACTATACTCAACTTTCTCTTCCAATTTCTTCCAATCTTACATTTATTTGTGAAACCTACACTGTATAAACTACGTACTTCTCAAAATAATTTATCTTTTAAGGTTTTTACATAAAGATTAAAAAAATAATGATTTAGTCAATGGTAATGTTTTTACAAAATTATTTTATTTATTATAAGTTGTTGGATTAGTGTTATAATTTGTAAAGAGTGTAGATAATAATTATTAGAGATAAAATTAATAAAAATTAATTAATATTGTATTAGAAAAGTAAAAAAATTATTATTTTGAAATAATCTATTTTGATTAAAAAGACACTTATTTTGGAACAGAATGAATACTATTTTATTTTTTTTATCCTGTTTAAAAATTATTTTTCTTCTTTCAGACATATTTAATCTGTATTTTAAAGAGTGTAAAAATATGGTGTTGAATTTTAATTTACATTTATTTGTGACAACTGTATAAACTATGGTTTTATTTTTTTTTTATCATGTTTAAAAGTTATTTTTCTTCTTTCTTTCTAACATACCAATGCTATATTATAAAGACTATATTTTAAAGGGTGTAAATATACGGTTTTGAATTTTAGTGTATAAATAGCAACCCTCTTTATCATAAAGAAATAATGATCTTACAATTATTTGTGACACCTACACCATATAAATTACAGTTTTATTTTTTTTATCATGTTTAATTTTTTTTCTTCTTTCTGACATACCTAAGCTGTATTTTGAAGGGTGTAAATGTACGATATTGAATTTTAGTGTAAAAATGGAAGCCATCTTTATCATAGAAAAATGATAATCTCATATTTATTTGTGATACCTACACCGTATAAACTACGGTTTTATTTTTTTATCATGTTTAATTTTTTTTTTCTTTCTAATATACGTAGGCTATATTTTAAAAGGTATAAATGTACGGTATTGAATTTTAGTGTAAAAATAGAAGTCCTCTTTATCATGGAGAAATAATAATCTTACATTTATTTGTGATCTACGGTTTTATTTTTTTTATCATGTTTTCTTCTTTCTAACATACTTAGGTTATATTTTAAAGGCTGTATTTTAAAGGGTGTGTAAAGTTAAGGTGTTAAATTTTAGTGTATAAATAGCAGACCTTTTTATCATAAAGAAATGATAATTTTACATTTATTTGTGATACCTATATTTATAAACTACGGTTTTATTTTTTTATCATGTTTAAAAGTTGTTTTTCTTCTTTTTGATATACTTAGGCTGTATTCTAAAGGGAGTAAAGGTAGGTGTTGAATTTTAGTGTATAAATAGTAGCCTCTTTATCATATACTTTTCATTCTTATTTATTATAAATATAGAGGTTAAGATATACTAATAAATAATGATGATATACTCTTAAAAAAAGTTAGATATATATAATTGGAGTTTGGTGTGTGTAAAATGTTCCATGGAAAATAGAGATGAGGTGGTCCTATCAAATTGTTATTTAATTGGTGTAATAAAGTATTCCTTCTCCTCTCTATTTTCATTTGCATGGGAGGGACCGCTTCGTCTTTTTCGTTTTATTTATCGTCAAATATGCCTCTCCACGCAGATGACTTTTCTCATATTAAACAAATTTTAAATTTTATGATTAAGACACTTTTGATTTGAGTTTATATTTTACTTTCACGGTTTATTCTTTTGTAATCATGTCTAAATTAATTTCATTATAAAAAAAAATTGATTCGGATACATTTTACTATAAAAGTCTTTTAAAAATAGGCACGGTCAAAATAAAATAATTTTACATTAACAAAATCAATCAATAATGGAAAAAAAATTTAAATAACAATGTTTAAAAAAAATTACCGAAAAAACAAGTATTTTAAAAAATTTAACAAAGTGTCTAGGTTTTGCAGACCCCCTAAAGTATGCGCCAAACTATTTGGCGCATTGATGTAAGATTTTCTTGAATTAGTCAATTCATTTGGCTCATTAGTGTAAAAAGTCTAAAAAAAAAACACCCATATAGGCGTCAAATCGTTTGGCTAACCTAATGTAGGTGACACATTGGCGCCAAACCATTTGGCGCATACACCTAATTTTGTACCAATGCGCCAATTCATTTGGCACATACTCTAGGGGGTCCTGCGAAACCTAGACACTTTGGTAAATTTTTTAAAATACTTGTTTTTTTTTATATTTTTTTAAACTTTGTTATTTAAATTTTTTCTCTCAATAAAGCTTATTCCACTCACTACAAAAAAAATAATAAATGTGTTAATTGTGGCGGTTTAGTTACAGCGTTTATTGAAAACCGCCACTATTTACATGGATTAGGAGTAGGGGTAGAAATAGGCCAGGCCGATAATAGGGGCCTACAGGCTAGCTTATATAGGCTCAGGCCAGGCCACACATTATTTTTAAATAGAAAAGGCCTAGGCTTCTTTATAAGCCTATTTAGTTAAAAAGGCCAGGCCTCAGGCCCTAAAAAAAGCCTTTTAAGTCTATCAGGCTGGCCTATTTAAATAAATATGAATACTTTTTTATGATCATTATGTTATGTTTTGTACTTTGAATTAAAATACATAAATAAAACTTGGTTATCTTGAAGAACTTGTGAAAATAAGATGAAAACACCATATGAACATTGCTTTTCATAAGTTTTCTTAAACAAATAGTCTCCTAGAACTTATGCTAATAGGTAAGTTAAAATAAGTTAGTCTGTTTAAACATTATTCTAATTACTTATTTACATATGTCTAAAACAAATAAGCTTTTTATGTATGCTAACAGGCTAACCAGGCCTTCGAAAAGGCCAGGCTCAAGCCTAAAAAATAAGCCTACGACAGGCTACAGGCCAGGCTTAGGCTTCGGTTTTTTTTACAGGCCAGGCTTAGGCTTGGCAAAGCCTAACTCGGCCCAACCTATTTCCACCCCTAATTAGGAGATTCGGCATAATATTTAACTTATTGTGGCGGTAACAATCGTCGTTTTTTTTACATTTTAATATTAATAAATAAATTTCGCACGAGCACTTTATGTTTTCACTTTCCCCTCCTAAAAATCCGCACGAGCGCATTATGTTTTCACTTTTACACCTTTTCTTTTTTCAATTTTTAATCATAATGATTCAAAAACCTAATTAGAAAAAAAAATCATCAAACCCTTTTTTTCCTCATTCAGATTTTTTGTTTTCCCAATTAACTCCTCACGATCCAAGCTCTTCTCATCTGCATTCATTATCCTTCTTTTCCTCATTACTTGTTTTGTTTGTAGTGACTAAATCACATATATGTTTTAAAATTAATTTGGTGACATTGTCAGAAATAAATCGCCCTTAGCAAGCTTCGAGAGACTATAATATCAAGGAGAATGATTTCCTTGACACTACTAAAGTTCCCACCAAAACTCAGAAAAGTTATAGGGAGAATGTTTTCCTTGCGATATTGTTGAATCAATAGGTAGTACTTCTTGCTTGATGTATGTTACAATTAGCATTATTCAGGATGGGAGTGCATTTTTTTATTGCCATCATCCCAACTTCTGGATATGCTGAGGCTTCTCAGAGTTTCTTGAATAAAGGAATGATTTATACCAAGTGATCTGGTGCTGCCCAACTTAGACAAGACGTCTTCCCGGGTGTTCTACTATCATACGACGTGCACTACCTTTAACACTTCGAACTTCGCTAACTTTTATCTTGCGAAGATGATATAACAAAGTTATTTGTTCAAATAAACTTAATGACATAAAAAAATCCCCAACCCGATGTTACAATATCATGGCGACAACGAATACAAAACTAGACATTTGAAAAAATATACGAAAAAAACATAAGCAAAAGCAAACTATTGAAGAGACCAACTACACCATCCTCAATAACCAAAACTATCACTCCTCGGTCTCAAAGTGGGAATTATCTATATAGAGTACAAAATTAGAAACATAGAGACACGAAAGGGGTGAGAATACCAGCAAGGATAGTATAATCATCATATACAATCAAATCACAATCACACAAACAAATAACATATATAATTATGCATGCAATGTTCATCTCTTCTACTCTCATGCATGTGGTACCAATCTCTTGAACATCAGAGGTATACTACTGATGTATCCTACACGTTATTGAACCGAAGTCATACTCATCACTGGACTAAAGTCATACTCGTCATTGGACTAAAGTCCTACCTATCTCTGATATACATGATACATAAATGCTACAATTAATGCAAATCGACATCCACAACCATCCAAATCCAATCCTCGTCACTGGACATAAGCCCAACATGTTACTAATTCTTTTGAACCTAACCAGATCATCATCAAATAATTTTCGGTGTAAGGCTAAGTCAGTGGTTCTCTTAAACCTAAACATCTCAACACTGGTTCTTCCGAACCTAAACATACATCACATGAACACTTGCGTCCTAACCTTAAAAGCTTAACTCGTATACATATTATCAACCATTGGACTTGTGTCTTAATATTAACTACTTAATTCAAATAGCATCTTATCAAAATAGTCCCAAAATCATGTTTCTTACTAGTCATACCTCATATTCGAATAATTATTTCAAATATCAAACAGAGTTATAATCAAGCAAATGAATATATTTCAGAAAGCATATAGATTCTATTTTAAGACGATGATTTTTATTTTAGGACCTAAGATCTTAATTGATACCGGTTAATCAAAGAATAGGGTTGGTACATGCACTAGGCAAAATGTTTTGTCGAACTTGTAACTAGTATTTCTTCTACTAAAAATTGTGGAATAAGATACTTATTAAGTCTAATATGTAGGATATTTTGACTATTTTCTTATTATATAAGGTTTACTCTTAAAAGACTTGTGCAGAGTGAGTTGTGTCCAAATTACTAACATCGTGTCAAATAGTGTTGCTTCTGAGTATTCAAAATATTATCTAAACATCCAATTATGTTTTCTATCCTTTGCCACAATGAAAATGGTCCATATCAAAGTCTATCCTGTGCTAAATCTTGTCTAGTTTCTAACGGGCTCACTTTCATTCTTAAAAGATCTAGGTAACTGGTGTTATAGGTAAATGAATAACAGTGTATAATAACCGCAAGTTGTAGAAATTAATTAACTTATGGTAACAACAATACTTAAACATCTACTATCACGCTTAATCATCATATACCATTGTGAATATAATTTCTCAAATTAAGTACACTTATGTTCAATTTCAACGCTAAACTCATGTCAAGTACACAAGTACTATTTTCCATAATTTTATTCAAATAAGCCTCGTAAAAATATACCATATTCACAACATAATTCACACGCATAACCCTCATGAGACATTTCCATGATCCTGACCTCGTCTATAAATTTAAACGTCATGAATTCATTACCCTAAGAAATATCTATGTCTCAGCTTTCCAACATAATTGACCACGCTCCAGATGGACTTACAAAACCCAAGCCATGTGTGAAACCATACAACCAATACAGGTTGAGACTCGACTAATCTCCTAGTATAAGAACCAGAGAATTGCTAGTGATGTAATGCTCCATACTCCAATTTCCTTATTTCAACAAAAAGGTTATCGCGTTAACTTTTTAACAAAATTGACCGCACCTCAAACGGACTTACAAAACTCAAGCTATGGGTGAAACAAGATGACAAATACTCTAATGTGTTTTCTATGATTTATTTGGCTTATTTCGACATATTTAGACTTATTTCAAATTATTCGACTTATTTCGACTTATTCCACATTGTAACAGTTTGCAAATTTGATTTTATACATATAAACGGTATATTTCACATCAAGAAACATCAATCTAACATGTATCACTTTAGATATTCATGTTTTCTTCATCAACTCATCATATAACATATGAACATCAATAATCAATTTTTACAGCATAGATTCACATGAATTTCACATAAACAACAATAAAATCAGCATTAACAACGTGAAATAGAATTCACGACCAATATAATTATGGAGGTTTTAAACAAATCTCTCATAATTCACTCAACAACATCTTAAAAGAAGAAGAAAAAAAAAAGGCTAAGGGATCCCCACTATTCCTTAATTTTAACATCCACCATGAAATAATCTCCCATTTACTTCGATTAAGCCGCAAAATTTGAGTTCTTCATGATTGGAGATATTACTCTTACATTCTCTCTACTATGGTTTGCTTAATATTCTCATTTTTCCCAAAACTGGTTGTTCTCTAAACCCTATTTTATTCTATTCATTTTATTTTAACTAAATCTAATAAGAATTTGTAATTAATTATATCTAACTCCCTCTATAAAAAATCTCGACATTAACCCAAAACTTCTAAATAATTGTAATTATTCGGATTCTCTACTATTTCTAATATTTTTAAATAAATAAGCTCTTAATTTATTTTATAATTATTAATATTCTAAAAATAATCAATAAATATTTAAGAAATAATCCAAAATCCTAAATAAAATTTGGGGGTGTTACAACTCTCCTCCACTTATAAAATTTCCCCCCTCGAAAATTTCCTGATTAAAACAACTCTAAATAAGACCCGTTCATTTGGCTCTCTAACTCCCATGTCACGCTTCCCTCAATGGATCCTCCCCACACAACTTTAAGCAAGAGATTTCTTTACGTCTTAAATTCTGTATCATAAATGGACAGAGGACAATTCAAGCAAACTAACGATGTGGTTACCGAATCACTGGCTGGTAGCAACAATAAAGCAAGTAGAGGTCTAAAGGGATAAAGTACTAAAAGTGTTAACACACATGTTGCGTACAAGGGTAAAATAATTATTAACACCTAAGGCCAGAATGGATCGACATACCTCTAATACAAACTATGTATCACCCTAAACCCCAAATATAATTTATAAAACATTGTGGAAAATATGAAGATAAAAGCAAGGGTGGCACATTGACAAAAACTTTTCAATTAATATTTCTAATGTAGAATTTAAGTCAAAGCATAGCATCATAAAACATAGCAAAGTGATAAGTCCAAAAATAACTTAATGACATAGCAAAATCCCAACCCGGTGTTACAATATCAGAGTGACACTAGATACAAAATTAGACAGCATAAAAATATATGACAAAATATAAGCAAAAGAAAACTATTGAAGAGGCCAACTACGCCATCCTCAGTAGCCAAAACTATCACTCCTCAGTCTCAACCTGAGAATTACATGTATAGAGTACAAAAGTAGAAACATAGAGACAAGAAAGGGGTGAAAATACATTCCTCAATTAAAATAATGTTAAAATGGAAAGGATAATATAATCACCATATACAATCAAATCACAATCACACAATCAGATAACATGGATAATTATGCATGCAATGTTCATATCTTCTACTCTCATGCATGTGGTACCATTCTATTGGATATCATAGGTATGTTAGGGATGCATCAAATCCGTCATTGGATTAAAGTCCTACTCGTCACTGAAGCAAAGTCCTACTCGTCACTGGACGGAATTCCTACCTATTTCAAATATACATGATGCATGAATGCTACAATTAATACAAATCTACATCCATAATCCTCCAAATCTAATATTCGTCACTGGACATAAGTCCTACACGTCACCGGTTCTTTAGAACCTAACCACATCACCAACAACTATTTGTCGGTGTTAGGCCATATCACTCGTTCACCTGAACCTAAACATCTCAACACTAGTTCTTTCAAACCTAAACATACAGCACGTGAACACTTGCATCCTAACCTTAACAACTTAACTAGTATAAGTATTATCAACCATTTCACTTGTGTCTTACAATATTAACAACTTGACTCATATAGCATCTTATTAAAACAACCCCAAAATTATATTTCCTGGTAGCATACCTCTTATTAGAATAATTATTTAAAATATCAAACATAGTCAGAATCAAGAAAATAAATATGTTTCAGAAATCTAAGAGAGTCTAATTTAATACTATGACTTTTATTTAAGGACTCAAGATCATACTCGGTACAATTTAATCAAACAATAGGAACTGGTACAGGCACTGAGCATAATGGTTTGTCAGACTTGAAACTAGTATTTATTCTACTGAACTTAATGGAATGAAATGCTTATTAAGTCTAGTAAGTAGTCAGTTTTGTCTATTTTCTTATGATATAAGATTTACTCTCAAGGGACTTGTGTAGAGTGAGTTGTGTTTAAATTTCTAACAGCATGTCAAATAGATGTGTTGTAGAGTTTTCAAAATATTAACTCAACATGCAATCGTTGACGCAGTAAAGCGGAAAGCAAAAGATTGGAAGTATTATGTGTTTTATCGTATCCACAAAGAATAGTGCAAGGGAAAGAAATCCATTCACTATTTTCCGCGGTTCTGAAATTGGATTAAAATGGGTTTAAAGTAAAAGGTATTAACAAGAAAATAAATACATTCTTCGGAGAGAAAAACTTATCAGACATGAATATAAACTACTCGTTACAAACTTAAATTTATCAATCAGTTGAACTCAACCTACAATACTCGTCAAAATGATCACGTATCTCTCACATCATTGTCCATTTCTATAACACCTATGAGACTTATCACAACCAAGGTTATGTCTAACAAAAATTTGCAAGAACAACCCAATTCTCGCGTCAGAAATTTCTCGCGCAAAACTCAAACACGAAAGCATTAAACTTTGATACACAAGTGACTGTTAGCTCCAAATCTATCTCTAGAATCTAGAAACTAACATATTTCCTTCCCTTATCGAAACTTGTGATGTATACATCTACAACAGCACAAATCCAAACATTAATTCAAAAAGATTAAGGAAAGCACCAAGATTAATTTGTAAAGCAAGTTTTATACAACCCCGTGATCAACAAATATACATATGTTTAAAGTAAATATATAAAGATGACTCGAAATTGAATTGAGTCATCTTTATAAACTGATTCAAGTTTTCTTCAAGTTTAGTTGATGAATCCTCCTCCATGATTGATTAGTATTTATGTAAGGTTCTGACTTTGAATAATTTCTCGCATTTTTCAGAATTAGAGGTTGCAAGTTCCTTTGTATAAGCTTCGAACTTTGTTAAGTTAGCATAAATTTCAAATTGCATGTTTGTCTTTACCTTGCATACAAAATAAAAAGAAGAAGACCTTAGTAGCACTGCACTAGAAAAAAATTAAACAAGAAAAAAAATAAAAATAAATCTAATCCTAAAATAAATAAATAAAACTAAAACTAACAAATGTTTCACAAAAATTGCGTTGTTGAAATTTGCAATCTCCAGCAACGGAGTCAAAAACTTGATGACTTCTCGGCATGTGTATTGATAGTGTCAAAGTAATATAAAAAGATATTGTCTCCACAGAGATTGAAATTTAACAAGGTTCAAATTATGCGAATGAAAAATAATAATTGGGGAACGATATATGGTGTTGCGAAAACAAAATTAAAGTGATTCTAATTACAATAACGAGAAAGCTATTAAGTTTTACTTGAATCCCTTGTACGGTCCCTTTGATGTTTAATGAATTATTTGAATGGTAAAGTCATTATATTCCCACGGTGAATTAACAAATCCACTATACTTAATCCATTGGTGTATAGGTCACTAATCTCTACTAGAGGTCTTCTATTCCTATTCAACCAGCATAATTGAAATTAGGCAATGTAATGGTACGCTAATTTAAATGCCAGTACTAGAGGTTTCAAATTCCTATTCAACCAACGTAAGTAAAATAATTGCCCTACTTTCAACACATAGACTAATGGTCAGTATTCCTTATGCACCAAGATCAAATTAACAGATTATCTCAAATAAAAAGCATTAAGAACAAGAGACAATATTAAATTAAACATATGTCCCAACAAAGTCAATACAAGTTCATCTCATAAAACCTAATTTAGAGTAGTTTAGCTACTCAAATTACAACAATAAATTACCAAGATAGAAGATGAAGTTTTCTTGAAAATTGCAAACTTATGCTCCTAATGGCTTCTTATGCTCCCAAAATCGCTATCCTGGTGCTCCTTGACGTCACTTTCTGTCTCCAAATCTAAATAATTGAGAAATTTCAAAAAATCCTCTTTTTAAGGTGTCAAATCGGTTGAGAACGCGTCCAAAAAGGCCCTGAAAAAGACCCATCGTGCACGTGATACTTTCCATCACGCACATGATACGCTTGTAAACGCAACATTGCGTGCGCGATACTTTCCATTGGGCATGCTATTTTTCCATAACGTAGATATCCTTTTTAGCTTCATTTTGCAAAAAAACTCGTCTCAAACTGAGTTGCGGATCTCAATATATGATCAATTTAGTGGACAAACACCAGGATGTAAATTGTGCTGAAAAATGTTCGTTTCTTCATGATTTTTCACAATTTCTTGGCTTTGCTTTGTTTCTTCGACTTCTTCATTTTCTTCATACCTCTTCATATTTAGCTCATCTTTAACTCGAAATTCCATCGAATTCATCGCAAATGAAATTAGCGTCAAATAAACCTTGGTTTATCTTTGTTGTCGCCTCAGCCTTCTCGGGAGATTGTTGCCTTCTCCTCTGGAACATGACCAACATGTACCAAGCGATGGAATCAATGTTCATCTGGTGACACGCCACATTAGGATCAATGGCAAATATCTCGTGAGGGGAGATATCAAAAAGATAACTTGCCTCTCAAACATATAATCAACCATTTCTTTACTTTAGCAAGTAGGTCGACTCTTATCCTTATCGTCCTCATCGAATTATCGTCCTGTTGGATAACTTGGAAGTCCCCGTCTCGAAAGAGACATGACATGTAGAATTCTAAAGGATCTTTTGAAAGGATAATCGAAGTTGCTTTTATCTTAGCATATCATTCATAGCGATTGAGGTTTGAATTAGAGGAAATATAATTGAATCAAGAAATATTTGATTAAGGAAAATTATAGGAATAAGAAGTCGTTCCTACGTACAACACCAATGTTATGTTCTAGAACTAGAGTTATTGATATAGATCCTTATGTGGTGTGTGAGTTGCTCCGGTGCATTTATGCGGAGTAAATCTTTAATATTAATACTCTAACACCCAAGTTAATTTGTGAACAAAGAAAATAGAGTGAATTATGAATAAATCATATATTTTTATTCCACTTGACATTGAATTTATGTATTGGGCAGATAATATATATATATATATATATATATATATATATATATATATATATATATATATATATATATATATATATATATATATATATATATATATATATGTAATATTTATTTTCTATGTAAAGTTGATTAATAAATTCAAAGATAAATATTCTACAAACATTATAATAAATCATGAATTTATTACATTAATGTTTTTGAATTTCTTTTTATAAACTTGATCTAAATAAAAAGATTAATTTCTAATATATTTTATCCTTTTATTAAGCTATAATAAGTTGCTTATATTTATATCATTTTTGTATGAGACATTGATGTTTACAATAATATATATTTCAATTCATACAACAAATCCATAAGATCCTTTCAGATAAAAGTACAAAAGAAAAAACACTAGTAGAAAATAAGAGTTGGATTGGAGCGTGAATATTACGAGCCAAAGAAAAAAACAGAGAGGTTTGAATTTGGTGTTAAAAAGGGCAGTAAGTGGAGTTGTAAGTGGTCTGTTAAAAATGGTACAGCTTTCTCCGCCGCTTGCCATATTTTGTACTAGTACTCTACAGAATGACGTCATTTCTCTCTCTGATTCTTATGCTCTTTTTGGCATTTGTGCACTACGCACACTCTGCGCATGCAATGCAACAATACCATCATCTAGTACCACACCTTAAATACGTGCTTTTTTATTTTCTTTTTAGAGAGGACTAGTACTCCAGAGTACATAACCATAACATTAAATTATGACAATATATTAATGTTGTGGTATTGTTTATTTATCTGCACAAATCATTTCTAATGATAATATATTATGATGCCTATAAGTATTATTGCATGACCTCGTCTATGTAATGATCTATGGAACAAGACAAATTGTGGATGTTAGAGTGGTCATAACAAAATATGTGCAAATGGAATACTCTCTTGTCTTAAAATAAATGTTTTAATTTATAAAATATAAACTATTTCATATTTTAACTCATTTTTCATTTGTTTGAATAATTCTTTGAGAACTTTGTTTTGAGGAGTTTAACGTTTTTCTTTGTGATTTTTTTTTATAGATGAACTATCCTTTAGTTTTGGAGGATTTTAAACCTATATTTTTTTTCTAGGGTCTTTCTATAAATTAGTGATAAAAAAATGTTGACTGCTTAGAAGTGGTTATGAGAACTTTGTTTCCACGATTTTTCTTATAGGCAGTTTGTTGATGGGGTGATACCTTCGAATTAGGTCATTGTTTTAGTCAAGAGTTTGAAGTGCGATTTTTTTATTTTAAAGTGAATTTTTAGTCAAGAGTTTGAAGTGCGATTTTTTTATTTTTAAAGTGAACTTTGAGAAGGTTTATAATTAAGTGAGTTGACCTTTATGAATTATATTTTAAGGAGATTTGAATTTGAAGTTCGGTGAAGGGTGTGAATTAGAGCTTGTATTTTATGGAGTGGTTGTCAATCTTGTTTAATGGACGTCGATGGAAATCATTACTAAGCAGAAACTCAAGCAAGTTGATTCTTTGACACCTTTCCTTTTCTTTTGGTAGCGGAGGGTCTTAGTGTTGCTTTGAGGAGAGCGGTTTCACTTGGAGTTTTTTCGAAGTTTAAAGTGAAGTTCGATGGACTTATCACATCTTTAGTTAGCAGATGACAATATTATTTTGGATGAGGCGTCGGTTGAGTAACTTTGAACTATTAGTCTATTTTAAGTCTAAATTAATATTTTTCTAATTAGTCTCTAATTATTAATATATTACTTTCAAATTATTGTATGATATATATTTTTTAATTTATGTTCAAAATCTTAAATGAATATAAAATGGTTAGGGCATTATGTTACATAGATAGAATGTACATGAAAAGAGGAACAAGTTTCAAGAAGGTAAGAAGGTGTGGCCATGGGATACTGAGAGAGGTCAATTGAAGAGTCCACAAATGGCGGGGGATCATATCTGGGTCGAGTTAAAAAGTGGTGAACTCTGAGACATCATTAGAGTCACATTTTTGAACAGGTTTTTTCATACTAGAACAACGTGCCACACAAACAGCTACATATCTATACACTAGAGTGGTCCATATGATCTACACATATTTCTTTATGTGTATAGAAAAAACTTTATTTATTCGTACAATAGTAGCATATTTGTGGTTATTGGTTAGGACCATCCTAATCCTACCATGCTAGGTTACTGCTTCTTATGCTCAGCTCATGTAGGTAAAGCATGCAAGCGCCAAACAGAAACAAGCAGCTTTCATTAATTACAGGATCAATGTCTGAGATTGTGAGACGAAAGGAGGGAGGAAGGAGTCATTCTCATATGCCAAGCCAAACCTTCTTTTTTTTTTAAATTGAATTCCAATAGATTGTAAATTTTAACCATTCATGTAAGTAACACATGTGTGACTCTTTCTATTGATGAAAATCAAATGAAGATAAAGAGATCATCACAAATGGACAATAATGCATGAAATAGGTTTGATTATTTTTATTTAGGGTCTTGCTAATAAGTGTCATCAGAACAATGGATAAACATTCTAAAAAAAGAAAATATTTTATAAAAAATTTAATATTTTATTGCCCTGAGGATATTGGTTTGCATTTCCCTTTTATATAATACTTCTACAAGTCTTTTATTTATAGGCAACTATTAGTTCTAATAACCACGTTGATTCTTTGGAGTGATAGTTAATAGAAATTCTCACTAGTACGAAAATAAGATTTTATCTCGGTTTGAAATTAAGATTTTATTTTGATTGAGTAAATGAAGCAATGTAGAATTTATAGAAGAGAATTGTTATTTTTACACTAATTATTACACTTACACCGTATAATACTACTATTTTGTTTTTTTAAAATTTTTAATCATTATTTTTTTATTGTTGTGACACAAACAAACAAATGGGATGGGGGTGTATTTGATACGGTGTAAGCTGTGGTGTTAGATTTTGGTGTATAGATAGCAACTCTCTTTATAGAAAGTATGTTACCTTTTTCCCTAACTATTTACTGATGTGAAAAATTGGAAGTGTACTATTTTTCTTCTCAGTTGAATATGATAACCAAGGAGGAAAAGTCTACTTTTACTCTCAATTGATTTTAATAATCGAGTGAATATATAACTATTGTTATTAAGGAGGAGTTTTTATCGAGTTTCAACCGAGGGAAAACCTTTTTTTTAAATATGAATTTTACAAATAAATTTAAACAAACCCTATAATACATACATATATACCAAAATACATTGTTTACACAAATTCAAAATGGCTCATACAATTTTTTTTTACAACAAAATTAAAATATACATACAATGGTTAACTAATTAACAATGCAACAATCAAGAGAAATTAGTGTGTTTGTTGTTGGAATTACAACAAATCTATAGAGAATTCCGAATATGTCTTAATGAACAAGATTCAATCAACTCGGTCGAATTCCTCTTGTTCTTCACTTTTTACTCGAGGGATTCAATCATCCTTAGTTGCAAGATGATTCTACGCGTCAATTTGAATGGAAGAAAAAAGAAAATATAATTAGGAAGAAGATTAGTTTGAACAAAATAGGGGAAGAAGATAAATATCTGCAGAGTTTCTCTCTGTTCACAAACTATGAATATATTTGCAACTGCAATGTTCAAGTCATGTACAACAATAGAGGTTACTCCTTATTTATAGTTGAGCTTTCCTGCTCCCTAAGCAAAGCTCAAAATACAAAAGGCCAAAATATCTAATTATGTTAACTACAAAACTAGGCCCAAGTTGAAATCCTGTCGAGGCAACTCCTTCGACAATTCAACACACACTAATTCGACACAGACATAATAGGCTATTTCGAGACGATCTTGTTTATGCCAAGCAACATGCTTCGACACAAGAAATTACAATCTCAACACTTGTAAATCAAAAAAATTCTAGGAAGCAACCAACCAAACATGAACAGACGTCATTTATATCTTCTTATGAGAATGATTTATTTCTATCGTTAAACACCTATAATTTGAACAAAATTTAAATTAGGATAACACAACAACAACAACATTAAGCATTCAATTTTCTCAAGAATAACAACATAAACCTTTTACTAGCTAACAACATTATCTTGCTTACAATAACAAAACATCAAACTTAAATTTTTTACTTAACTACTAACATAAATAAATTAGATACATATGAATAAAGTGATTATCCTATTCCATGAATCAACAATGCCTCTAGAGACAATATAGAACATGTGGTTCATATAGCATAATATCCATATTCATATTCTTTTTGTTGTAACCTCATCTACAAATAATTTGTATATAGTGATTAATAAACACAAAAAGCACAAGTAATACATTAATAAAAATAAAAGAATATCACAAATAATACCGCTTACTTTTGAGAAAATAAATGTAGGTTTTATATTTCTTAAACCACATTATATATTATACCTCTCCACCACTCTACATTTTAGAGAAAAAAACTAAACAAAAATAAAATTATTCAAAAGTTAAGTGAATATTTTAGTATTACAAATAGTACTACTTACACGCTAGTTATATCTTTTATCTTTGAATATGAAGGGAAATCGTAATACAAAGCGCAGCGGAAAACAAAAGTTTTCCCTTTAGTTGATCCATATGAATGATGCATCATCAGTGATAGAATAATTACCTCTTGTGGTGATTAATAATTTTGATTCAGATTCAAATGAATGATCACGAGCGTTGAATAAAGAACAACACATCTACTCAGTCCACACGAACAGAGTGCCTTCCATCACAGTGCTATCTACTACAAATGAAGACTTTGAGAGAGAGAGAGAGAGAGAGAGAGAGAGAGAGAGAGAGAGAATTACGGCCATAGTTTCGCAAACCAAATTTCATCAACTAAGAGAACTTATACACGAGGTTTGTATTTATAGAACCACTTCTGTAGACTGCAAGTTAAAAACCTCAACTTAAGTGCACCATATAATAATAATAACAATAATAACAATAATAATAATATTATAATAACTATTATTATAATAAATATATTTTATTATTACTATATTTAATAACCATTATAATACTAATAATAATAATAATAACAATAATAATAACTATTATTATTATATTATATTATATGATGTTTCATATTTCACTTAGGTACAACGTACTTTACGGTGTTCTATAATTATCTCAAGTACACGGTATCTTACAATGTTTCTTATTTATTCTATCTCTTATGAATCTATCTTTATGTGTGTGACTCTGTAGGTTCTCGTAACGTTGACAATTATACTAATTCACACATTTACTATAATAAACTGTGAGCAGTATCTAGTAATATGTCACTGCTATTAAATTGTAATTTCTTGTGTCGAAGCAGCATGTTACTTGACATAAGGTGTGTTGAAAATTTAGTCTATCGAGTTGTATGTAGTTGTTGAAGTGTTGAAGCAGTTAGCTTCATACAATATTTTAACTTGGGTCTTAAATATGTTATTTGAGCTTTTATGTTTTGGGTTTTGGCTTAGGGAGAAAGCAAATCTAAAACTATAAATAGATGGAGTAACCCATATTTTGTAACAAGTTGAGTATTCACAGAATTTGCAGTTGCAATTGAATAAGAGATTTTCTACAGTTAGTGGGCAGAGAGAAGCTCTGCAGAAAATCATCATCCTCTTCCCCTTTATTTTCGTAAGCCTAATTCTTTACTTTCCAATTTTTCTTTTCTTGTTTCCTTCATTATCATTGTGTAGTGATAAGGAATTACTCAAAGGTTTGAGTTTAATATCAACAACTGCTAAGTCACTAAAATATCATGTGATCTGGCACAACCTTTTTTGAGATAATAATATTGTATACAATTACCTTTTTGCCCTCATGTCTATATTGAACACAAGGCATAGACTGTGTCACATTTGTCCAGTCCAATATTGCGTCCTTAGACATTTATCCTGTTACGCGGGATGGACAAATTTCATCTAGGTCAGTCATGTCTCTTACCATGCTTTGTGGAGTACCCATCAATTGTCTTTGTGGTCATCCAATTACAGACAACGTTTGATCAACAATAAAATACTCGACTCCACATCTAGGGTCCATAGTGGTTTCAGGTCTAAGGGTAGTATACACCACTATCACTATGAAAATAACTTATGACACTTTGCATAATTTTCTATGTAGTATTCTTATAGTGGGTCACTCCGGTATAAATGTTACTCCTAATATTCATGCATAATTAAGACTTCATAACTCTTTATATCCATGATCCATAAGATGTGATCATCAGTCTATCCATATAATAGTCTTAATATTTTGATGTTATCCCACTTCACAATGAAGCTCGACTACAGATACGTTAAAAATAATGTTCTTATGTTTAACGGGATCTCATGATTGTCACACTTAACATTTCATTAAACAGGTCATCTATTCTAGGGACTTTATTATTTTGGAAAAACAAACATAATAAAGAAATGTCTTTTGATTATTAATAAATAATTTGATACAATTACCGAAAATATTGGCCTATAGGACTTACACCAACATAATCAAGTTGTTTGCCTAACCAACATAACACAATTACATTATTATGCTTAGGAAAAATAATTTTTAAATGTCAGTCACCACTGCATGAACATCTAGATTAATTTGTAACGGATATAAAATGAATGCTAATTAAAAAAATATAAGTTCATATATAATTAGGAATTGACAAATAGTTCTAGGTAACAATTTTTTCGTGTTGAATTAACAATATTATTGTGTACGTAAGTGTGGATCTCATTTTATAGACACATTGAATATTAAATATTGTTGGAGTCCAAAAAACCATAAACTTCTAAATTTCTTTCCACACAAAGATGATGCATGCACCTATATATTAACACAAAAGTCAATTTTTTATTTAAGTCTTAGCATCAAAAGTATTTGAGAATAATAAATATAAATTAATATCACCATAAAAGATGTACTTACACCATAATATAATATGGATATGTCAAGCCAATTAGTACCTTATTCAAGATTCATAATACAGCTCTTTTGAAGTAATAAAATTTACAATGATATCGATCATGTTGTAAATATATATCAATGGAATCTTCCGTATCTTCTACCACATTTATCAATCTTTGTAATGGATCTGATTGAGGAGTTGGGGTCTCAATCTTATATTAGAAGGCTGAAAAATTACCTTTCGTTCTATCACCATCCAAAATAAATTTCTCAAAAAAGTCGAATATATTTAAGTTTGGGTCAGCGTTTAGACCCAACCATTTCATTTGTTGCATTATAAAAAAGCAGCAACACAATACATAATTTTAAGAACACAAACATTAACAACACACAACACATATTTTAATCAGCCTATACTTATCTCAATCATATCCCAGTTCAAACACTCTCACATAATCACCCGTTCTTTATCTAATATTTCCTTCATCCTCCCCTCCAGCCTCTCCTTCAACCTATCATTTAACGTCTCCTTCAGCCTCTAATCAACTAGCTCTTCAATCCGTTTTTGGAACATTTCTTCATTCTCTTGAAGATGATTCGAAATAATGTCTAAGGCCAATGCCCTGTCCTATAACACAAACACACCCATTATGCTCCTTTATTCCAATCGCTTCTACCAATATGTCATAATTTTTATTTTCACTAATCTTAAAATATATTTTCTTTTTCTTTGTCACTTAAGATTTTAAGGCACATTTCAACATTTTCTTATCTAGGTATGTGCAGGTTTCTCAAAATGTTCTTTTTTTTCTTCTTTCTTTAATTAGTTGAGTTATACTCATGGAGCACATTAAATTGTCAAATATTATTACATTTTTTCCAATTCAAATTTTTTTAAAACTTTAGTATATCTTAATAGACTTTTATTTTTTATTTTCAATTGCTTTTAATCCATGTTGTCATATGTATTATTTTTGCTGACATGTTTATTATTTTTTTATTTTCAATTGTTTTTTAATCTATGTAATATTCATTTTATTTTTTATTTTAATTTTATTTAATTTTTAAAGAAAGTTAAGAAAAAATCAAAATTTTGCACTTAGCAAATGTAAAACCAAGGACATCTTAAACAGGAGCCAACCTTCTCTACCATTGATCTAATATATTTTCTATATTTTAACTTACAAATAACACTTATATCAATATATATTTGTATTATTTTTTAATTATTAACAATACTTAATACATTTTAATAATAAATTTTCAAATAAAATTCACACTTACTAAAATCACATTTAAATATTTTTCGAAATATTTTATACAAAATAAAATTAATTTCTAATAACATCCAAAATAAAATTCGCACGTTTAAATAATTTACGAAACACATCCAAATATATCCAAATACTATTAAAACGTCTTTAAAATATTTTTAGATGTGATTTTAGTGGGTGTAAATTCCTTAAATGTATGAATTTTATTTTAGATGTTATTAGAAATTATTTTTAATGTGTGTAAAATGGATTTGAAAAATATTTAAATGTGACTTTAGTGGGTGTAAATTTTATTTAAAAATTTATTATCAAAATATAATAAGCCTAATAATTAAAAATTAATAAGAAAATATATTAATATAACGTTATTTATAAGTTAAAATATAAAAAATACATCGGTTCACTAATATGTCGCTCAAAGACTAAGGGATCTCTAATTGAATCTTGCTTTATGCAAAATTTTGATTTTTTTTTCCTAGCTTTCTTTATAATTGAGTAAAAATAAAATAAATAAAAAAGAAAATAAATATTACTTGAATTTAAAAATATTTAAAAATAAAAATAATAAGTCTATGTCACCAAAATAATACATAAAGAAATTCAATTACGGTTCAAAAGTAAAAAAATATCGGTTTAAAAAAATATTAAGCAAAATACTTAATATAATTCGATTAAATTTTACAAGAAACTAAATAAAAAATTTTGTTATTAACTTAGATTCTTTAATTTTTATGAGAGAATAAAATGGGTCTTCACTCTATCTATTTTCAAATACAAATAATTTCATGATAAATGTTACTTTAACAAATAAAATTTATTTTTAAATAAGTTTCACTTCTACTATTTAATGTATTTTTTTTTTCCAATTGTATCCTTTCATTAATAATATTTATACTAAAATATTATATTTTATGACTAATTTAATAAAAACATCATATTTGTTAATAGTTTTATGATCTTTATTAATTTGTGAAATATATCCCCGAATGAAATATAGAACATTTAACTTTCAAATATTTAGGGTGTGTTTGGATTGGCGGTGGACAAAATTGATTCGAATAGAATTGAGTTGGATATAATTGATTTTATCAAAATTGAGTTTAGCATAATTGATTTATGTTTGGATACATTTATATAAAAATGAGTTTAACAATAAGTTATAGTGTAAAAATCACCCTGAATCAATTCTAGAGGCAGAAGCTACAAATTCTAGCTTCAACTAAAATCAATTTTGGAGACATAATTAATTCTACTTTGTTCTAATCAAACATCTTAGAATCATCCAAAATCAATTCTACACCTCTAAAATTATTTTTGACCTTTCTAAAATTCAAACCAAACATCCACTTAAATGAGAGAGTTAGAAAGATAATTGTTTTCCTTTTTTATCATAGCATTTATTTATCTTTTGCAATAGAAATCTATAGTAATAAGAGCATTTTGGTAAGAAAATATTATATATAGTGCAAAATTTGGAAGGATCTTATAAAAAGTGAAAGAGAAAAAATTTGAGTGATACCTACAGCTTAACCTATACATATTAGAAAAAAAAATTGATTTTTTATAAGCATTTTAAATTAAATAGGCTAAATTGCACGTCATAAAAAAAAGTCTTTTAAACCTATCAAGCTGGTCCATTATAATAAATATAAATAAATTATTATTTTTTATGTTGTATTTTGTAATTTATATTAAACTACAAAAATAAAATTTAGTTATCTTGAAAATTTTGTAAAAGTAAGTTGAAAAAACCTTGTGAATAAATATCATAAGTTGCTTTCATAAATTCTCTCATATAAATAATCTCTCAAAACTGATGTTTTATGCTATTATGTAAACTTAAATAAGTCAATGTAAATAAATTAAGCTTATGCATATAATATCTCATTCTTTTTCAAAAATTGATTTCATAAAAAGTCCTAAAAACATTCATTCAAATCCTACTCACTCTACCGCCGAACATCATTTTCAATAGCATGATCCTATCTTTAGTACCGTCACTTTAAGGGCTTATTGGGCCACCATCAAGAAAACATGTTTCTTCATCGTTTGACCAGTGTTCATGGAAACGCCAACAATGCAAAACCTGATATTTTTTTATGTCTACACCTTGATTGATTGAAGACTTAAAAAGCGTATTTCTTTTCTTTTTTGGTGAAAGAATGGAGGAGTGTTTTGTATGATGTCTATGTCTATATTCTATACCGTGTACCATGGTTAAGTTTCATTGACTCAACTAAAAAAGTTCAAAATTAACTAAGACACTAAAAACACTTGATATCTAAATCCCATAGGTCCCACATTCCAATTCCTTGTTTAAGCAAGATGCAAATAAATGGGTTTAGGATCTTTCAAACGTTTCTTGAAAGGCAAGAAATAGATAAAGAATCACCATTACTTGATAAATAAACAAACAATGCTTCCCACAGCTGAACCTCTAAGGAAGTTATTCCTATTGATAACAACCCATTAATTAAAAATCAACATAAAATGACTTGCAAGAAAGAAATAAAACTCAATGGATCAACTTGACCTGTCACAAACTCCTAAATTTTGTACATTAGTTAATCAAAACTAAATGGTTGGTAACTTGGGATTCCTGGATTAAACTACAAAAAGAAAACAAAGACTGATTGACTTTTTCTTGCTTTGGCAGGAAGTGGAACACAGATATTTTCTTTATGTGGAATAAATTTATCTAGTAGGCCCGGAGAAATATAAGCTTGATAGTGTTATTTAGGACTATATATGCCAATCGAAAGCCCGAATATGTCAATGGAAGTAAAGATCAATTGAAGTTGGTCAACTCATTCAACTATGGCGTGGTATACCTGCATAAGAGAACCTTTTAGTCAATGGATGACAGTATTGGCCGGCCGGCAACTTCACAAACTTGCACTCCAAGAATAAAAAACACAACAAAACATAGTTTGCTGAAGAATATATAATAAAGCAAATTGACTTTACAGATCAGAAACCAAACTTCTAAAATCAGTACAGACCAGCCCACAAAATAGTGATGGTTTCAGGATCTTGGCATTCCATAAAGGAGAAAGACTTGGGTGGTCACAGCCCCAAATAAAAATTATACATATGCTATAACATTTTAGTTTCACTTTGATAAGTAAAAATTTCTATGAAACTCCAGTCTACAATTTGACACGAGGGAGACATAGCAAAGTATCATTGATAACATAAGGGGGATTAGTTTGTGTTCGGTATCTCATAACCATATTTATCCGTTACTTCCTGGAGTGTCATCCATTCAATTGACAATAGAGTACATAATCATGATCAGCCTAGGAGTAAATCAAACAACAGATATGAAGTTTTTTTTTAATCATGATCACCCTAGGAGTAAATCACACAACAGATATGAAGTTTTTTTTTGGTGAATACGACAGATATGAAGTGAAAAAAGGAAAACAGTTCTTAGCACCCTGTCAAACTATAAAACCAATGTTCTTTCTGGTTATTTCCAACAAAATAGGAGGTATTAATAAACAGTGTTTTCTTCTTCAAAGCAAAAGCATCAAGATAATGAGAAATTGAGTCTAACTAGCGGGTTTCACGCAAACGTTTGGAGGGAAACTACTGAGTTCTGAAAGAAGATTTAAATACTGATAATCGTAGAGCAATCAGATAGAGATGATCATGAGAAGGTGAAAAGATGACAAACCGAGTATATAGTGCAGCCATTAACTCTACCGTGGAAAATTTTCGTCTTCAGCTATGCTCAATTGACGCAGATGTAATTCGTAATTGTCTTGTCCTGTCTTGCTCTCCGTTCCTCTTCCAGAAAGCCCTTTTCCACCAAACTTCAAACCCTCTTTGAATATTTGGGCAATCTTCACCGGAATTCAGGAAACGATTAAACCAAGCAAGCAAAATTTCTTGTTGCCATGAAAGTGGTAGAGTGAGAATTGTGTTACTAAGACCGTCCTCGATTAGATGCCTGTCAAGGCCCTTGGATGCTCTCCTCATCCAACCAAAATCATCATAAAAGGGCACAAGCCATGTTTTTAAAAGTAAACACCTAGCCTCTTTAGAAGCCAACAATTGTCCCTTTCCAATCCCAACAAACAACCTAGCGGTAACTCTGCTAACCTCAAACCTGTGAACTGCAGGCACCTTAGAATGAGCTTCTGATAATTCTGATTCAGACGCCCATGTTTTCAGGAAATCCTCGGCAATCTGTCTATCAATCAAAATATCCAAAATCCAATGCAAATTATCTGCTTGACGTGCAATTTGATTCACATCCTGCAGGTCAGAAGCCGCGGCCCGTAAAAAGTGGTGACGAAGTAACTGCAGACAATCATTACACGCTGAGTATAATGACTCCTTCCGAAGATCATTCTGAGAAGCATTTTCATGGAGCATCTTTGACACCAACCCTTTCATCTCTCTCCTGGCCTTTTCATCTTTTCCTTCAAGAACCACACGAATAAGTTTAAGCAGGACTTCTTCATTATCATTCCCCTCTTCATTTCCATGGACAACTTCAGTGGAAACCCTCTTCAAAACCTCCCCAGCTCCAACAGCTTCAAGACGAAGTTCCGACAGGAGTGACGCCACCTTGTCTTCTTCATCCTCCGCCCACGGAGCTGCTTCCAAGTACTCCAAACAAGACAAAACCCCAGCATCGAATCCAATTGCAGCCGAAACCTACGATGAAACAAAAAAAAAACCACTTGTTCACTCTCATAAAACCATGAATCACACCAAACCATGAACCGGACAAATCAAGATTAAAAATAAGAAATTGCTTTAACGTACACAAACACTAGACAAGAACACTGACACGTCGATACTAGTAATAATTTGAAAAGCTGAATAATTGAATGCAACTACATTTTGGTGTCCTAAACACGCTTTTATCTTAGGTTAAGGTTGGTTATTTCGCCTGTACTGTTTTTTGGTTGAGCTTTTGGTGTGTCCGCCATGGCTCACATGTACAACAAACATTAAGAAATGGGATTAATAAATGTGAACAATTTAAAAATGGGTCTTGCTAACGAGTGTCTTTAAGGACATTCTTTAAGCATATTAAATAAAAAATATATTCTTTATAAAAGTCAGCATTTCAATTTTCAATGCATTGTTTACACGCATTTTTAAAAAAACTTACTACTTTAATCACTTAAAAAGTATCCCAAAAACACTGGTTAGCACTTCCCAATAAAAATATACATGGTCGGGTTACTATTATAAGAAGAAAAAAAAGATTCAATAATTGGTTTATTAAATTTACATGTAAACTAAATACCTTAATTACTATACAAATTAAGAAATTAAATTTATTTATGATTGTTAAGGAATTTGGTTGAGTCTAACTCAACATTTCAACATAACAAAATTTGATTGAACGCGAGATTGTCTCTACTTATAAACATTTTTTTAGATTATATATTGTTTGATGTGAGACTTTTAACACATCTCTCTCACGCAAAGAGTCTTAAACGAGACCCTGATATTATTTTAAGAAATGTAGTTAAACTTAACTTAATCCTTTAAGGCGGATTTTGTAGGGATGAAGAAACTAGCCCCAACTTAGATTAAAATGAAGAAAATGTTGGTGTAGAGAGAGAGAGAGAGAGAGAGAGAGAGAGAGAGAGAGAGAGAGAGGAGAGAGAGAGAGAGAGGAGAGAGAGAGAGAGAGAGAGAGAGAGAGAGAGAGAGAGAGAGAGAGAGAGAGAGAGAGAGAGAGAGAGAGACTTGGTTAGGACATCACCAAGTTGAGCAGAAGATGAAATGTGAAATATTTTAATGAGACCGGATTCCAGCTTTTCTTTAACGATGTGACAATCGACCTCGCTGTGTTTGGAGTGCTCGTGGAAGGCAGGATTTTGTGCTAAGTAAATGACAGAACGATTGTCGTAGTAGAGAGATCTAGATCCGGAAAAATCAAGATGAAGGTTCTAAAAGAGATAATGCAGCCATTGAACTTCATATGTGAGACTTGCAAGGGCTCTATATTCTACTTCTGAGATGGAGCGAGAAATTGTGGCTCGCTTCTTCGATTTCCAAAAAATTAGAGATTTGTCGAGGAAGATGGCAAAGCTAGTGACATATCACTTTGTGGTGGGGCAAGTAGTCTAGTCATTGTCTGTATTATTTAGTAAATCAATGGTGTATTTGCGTTGATTAAGTGAAATACCATACAAGGATCTAGCTACTTTAAAGACCAAGAAAGTATCGAAGAGGTCCCAAGTCTTTGATGCAAAATTTGATGTAGAGTATGGTTTTAATAGTTTGGATTTTCGTGAGCTTGTTACCTACTAAGATTATGTCATCTACATAAACTAACAGAGCAGTAAGTCGGTTATCGTTAGATTTGATAAACGAAGAATATTTAGCATTAGAGTGACTATAATTAAGAAATATTTAGGAGTCAGACAGTTTCTTTAAATATCAATATAACATCATTTCTTTCTTTTTTTAATTAAAAGGTTTACCCCAACAAACAAAAATCATTCTTCTCTCTTAATTGAATTAAGTTTAAATGTTAACTTTTTTAATTAATTGTGTGTATGTTGACATTAATATTTAAAATTTATTGTTGGAACATGTTGTTTGTGTGCTTCTAAGGTGAAGTTGGTCAAAAAAAATTAAATATTTTAACTTACTAGTTGGAGGAAATAGATGAAGATAGTTAGTTTTGGTATCCTTTGTTGGAAAGAACTCATAAAAGACTTTCGTGTAAGAAGTATTGTAATTTATATAAGGTAGTCATCTTGTTATACTTATTTGGAGTTTGATTTGTAAGACAGTGAGTAATAAAACAAAATAGAAAAGTAAAAAACTATAAAAGACAACTTTTGTACACTACTATGTTTGATGGTCGATCCACTAGTGCAGAAAGTACTTTTTACATCGGACGAAAAGTACTTTCTACATCGGGCCTGAGCCCGATGTAAAACCAGGCGATGTAATAAGTCAGAGACATTTTACATCGGGCCAAGGACCGATGTGAAAAATTAACATACCACATCGGTTGAATTCAGATGTCTAATGTGAAAAATAATGCAATTTTTTTATAAAAAAATATATATGCCATATTTTACATCGATTGTCATGTCCGTCCGATGTAATAGATAATTTTTACATCGGTTTTCCACTTTGCCCGATGTAATAGATAAGTTTTTACATCAGTTTTCCATTTTGCCCGATGTAATAGATAAGTTGTTTTTAAGCGTATAATAGCTGTTTTTCCTATTTTAACCTGTAATTTTTTTTACCTAATTTTTCATATAAGGACCAAAGTTAGGTCGCTATTTTGCACATTTTTCCCACAGCACACAGACCACATTTAGATCACTATTTTCATATGTTTCTAACCAGTGAAGGATAAAATTTCATTGCACCAAATAGTTAAGAAGCATATATATGTTCTTCTAAATTTACAAAAGTATTAATCTAGCATACACAAGTGTACAAAATTGTAAGAAAGTTTACAAATGGTGGACTACTACAAAATAACAAAACAACAAATATCCAACCATTTATGTCCTTTTTCGCGCACTTGAAATACCAACATGCATCCACGAGAAGATGAGTTGTAGCTCCTGAAGACAACACCAAAATCACATTTGCTGACAATAAACAATAACACCAATTAACATCAGCAGACAACACCAAAGTCAAGAAACACAAATCAGGTATATAGACAATTCCATATAACTCACCAGATAAAGCTTAAGCTTTATATAACTCAAAGAAACATTTTGCCCAACGAAGTCGTAAATCATACAAATCATCATGTCGTAATTCTATAGTGTCATCAAATACCTACAATACGTAAATTAAAGTTGCTTTGATTAAATGAAAATTAAAGCTAGCCTAATCTACTATATTGCCAACCTACTTTGTATCGAATTGAGTGAACGAAAATTGTCAAAATTCAATATCCAACCTACTTTGTGTGATTAGGTTGAATGGCATACTCTGTAGCCAAAGACAGATAAGGTATGTTCCTTTTCTTGATGTGATACTGTAATTCGCAGATGTTGGAACAAAATCAAACTAAATATTCATTTTTGCCATTCACAATGACAACATTAAATTCTTACAACCAACATTGTTAGTCTAAAAGCTTCTAGATGATAATGGAAATTGTTCTAATGTGAAATCATAGCTCGCTTTTTCTAATGATTTTGTTAAACATTTAATTTAATTATTATATTTCAATATTAGTATATAGATTAAATGTCACTACTTAACTACTAAATTTAAAATTGAATTGAAGTAAAAAATGAATGGTAAAAAGAGAGGGGTTTGTAAGGAAAATTATAGTAAAAAATCTATTAATTAGGATCATATGAATCACTTGAGATCTTTTGATATTAAAAATTAAACTACATAGTAAAATAAGGTAATAAGAAGTTGTATTACCTCTTTGGAATAAGATTGGCCTATATAGTCAATGCCATTTAACCATTGGCTATGAAAACCAATCGCCACCATTTCGGCACGAGAATAGAACTGATATCCAACCTCAACACCTTGAATATTAGAAAATTAAAATACATTACAAGCAAAATATGAATGGTAATTATTGATGAAACATGAAATAAGCTAATAATGTCACACTAACCTTCAAGTCAAAATACTATTTCAGATAGTGCTTTCAATTTTAAAATGAAAAAACCAGAGATGCTTCATAGAGATCTCTATGACATAAGATAATTAATTCAACCAGAAATATTTGTTAAATTCAGCATAATTAAACATTGAATTTTAGGAAGGAAAATCCCATATGTGCTACATTTTCTTCACTTATTTATCAACAAATCTGAGAGGATAAATACTTGAACTATTCACAAATTATAGTAAACAATTTCTAGTTACAAAACTAAGGCACTCAGTTGAAAAAATAACAGAACCGAAGAAGAAATTAATAGATACTTGAACAGAAAAATACAGCATTATGATTACTCAAGAAAAATGAAACATCTCTGTAGTAGCTTTCAAGGTTCAGAATGACATCAAGTAAAGAAAATTAATCACTATTGCAAGTTAGTAGCTGACAAGAAGCATGATAAGCTGAATCACAATTCACAACCACAACAATTCAGAATATGCAGTAGCCTGTCGTAGGTGGAACATTCACATTCAAAATTTAATATGATTTTCTAAAAGGACATGGTCAGTAGAAAGTATCTTACCTTGAACTTACAGGAAGGTTGGTTGGCAAGAAGATGAATCAATTCTTCTAATGTCCCTAGCCGATGGCCCACCAATTGAATTATTATTAACTGCACTAGTGCAACTGCTAGCATGATACCTTTGCATTTCCCCTCAACTATAACCGGCATACTGCCCTCAGCATTAAGCCACTACAAGTAGCAGTGCTAGCTGAACTGCTTCATTGAAAATATCATCTGTGCCATTTCCAACCAAGGCAGATAAGAAGCTAAAAACACAATAAAAACTATAGCAGAAGGAATTAAAAAAAGGCACATAAATTGTAATAATTACAGCAAATGACCTACTTGCCAAATCTATGCCTCATTGAACTGCCTTCAGCTTTCAAAAAAACCACTGATATCCTAATGCCCCCGAAAACTATATACCTTGATCTTGACGCCCAATTTGTGGTCCCCAAATATGTAATGTAGAGCGCTACTATTCTGACCTGCATCGCAGAAAGAGTGACAATTTTTTTATAAATAAAAGTTCCAACGAAATCACCTAAGAATCATCAAGAAACACCAAGTATGCATCAGAAGAGTGCAACTCAGAGGCAATGTGCATGTTCTAACAACTAAAATAAAAATTATATTCTTTTTTGTTTTGGTAATAAAAATTATATTCTAGTATATATACTAATAGCGTACTTGAAATACAAGGAATACAAAATATTTTGAAAAGTGGAAAATAAAAGAAAATGAGATCCCAAAATCTTGCCTGCGCTGAATCCATTTTAAATACAAAGTTCAGCTACAGCTATATGAAATGCCACTTATTTGAGAGTGACTAGAATTGTATCTTCGAGTCTTCAACCATACCCTATGATAATACATGATACATTATAACAGAAATGCTGTTATTTGAAACTTATATTCCCTAATGGCAGCAAAATGAAAGGGGCAAAAGTTAAAGAGACAACCCACAAGTTGAATCGTTGAAAGATCTCAACTTTATCACCAAATCCAATCTAAAATCTACAAAACCAAATCTAATGCAACAAAAAAGGCTTCGGAATTCGAAAAGCTAGGGTTTTTTTCAGAGGCGAAATTCAGATCACTATTTTCCTATTCCCCTAGCTTCGGAACTGGAGCAAATTGCATAGTTGAAAACTGTGAAAATTGAAGCGCAAACAAAACTAGGGTTTTTATTGAGAAAATTTCCTAAGAACAGAACAAAAGGAATTTACGATTAAAAAATATATAAAAAATGCAGTGTTGATTCCATATCCAGTTCAAGGAACAAAAACGCAAACAAGATCTAAGGTTAATAAACACTAAAACAAACAAAAAATGAATTACCTGAAACTTTGGTGAGGAATTCTGGCCGGAATACATGGAGGATGTGGAGGGAGCTTGGTGACGGCAAGTGAAAATAGTGCTTGGACGGTTGGGTTGAAGAGCTTGGACGGAGGTGACGACGAGGGAAAATGGAGAAGGCAGTTTGGTGACAGCGAGAGAAAAAAGGTTTGGAGGTCGTTTACAGGAAATAGGTTTGGAAACAAAATGGGTTTGGAAACGAAGGGTTTATGTGAAAAAAGAAAATTGGCTCTCACATCGGTTGGGGACTTGGACCGATGTAAAGGCCCATGTGACTATGACTGTTATATCGGTTGGGGACATGAACCGATGTAATGGATTGTTATAACAAAATTTCACTTTATTTACGATACTGCCACCGTGTTATTTTTTTCCATCAGTCTACTTTTTACATCGGGGCAAATCTAGGCCAGACGTGAAATCCTTTTAATAAAATTTCATTTTATTTACCAAACTGCCACCGTGTTATATTTTTTCCTAAACCAAATATTTTTTATATCATTGGAAATAAATGTCTGATGTAAAATCCTTTGACAAATATTTTTCACATCATATATTTTGAAACCTGATGTAAAATCCTTAAATCAAATGTCATATTTTTAGTAGTGATCCATAGGATAAACATTTTTTTATATCATCTCTTATTTGATATGTTTAAACATTAAACAAAATAATATTTTTATATGATACAAATAAAGGAAAAGGAGGATAAAAAAGAAAGTAGTGAGAGAGAGAGAGACGATAACTAGTTAGAAACATATAAGAAAAAATTAGACAAAAAGAATATGAGATAGAGAAAGTGGAATTATATAAAGTGAGATAGTCATGAGAGAGTCAGGGAAACATGAACGATAATATAGGCTTTAAACATGATAGATTAGAGAGTGAGAGAAACATGATAAAGACGAGAGTGAGAGACATGAGAAAGATGGAATTTTTTAAGTATAAAAATGAAAATGATATTTTAGTTTTTTTTATAGTCTGTATTTGAAACAAAAACTTGGGTTGTGGTTTAGTCAGGGACAAAAGTTAAAGTTTTGTCTTGTTCTAGGATATATATTTTGTCTAGTTCCATGGTCAGATTCTAAATCAAATAGGGTACAACAAAAGTTGTCTTGTTCAACCCCTTGTTTTTCAACAAATTAAACGCATCTTAAATTTATCTTATTTTCTTTTCTGGTTTACTTTCTTTAGTTCTTCAAGGCTATCATATATATTATTTTTAAGAGTTAATCTCTTTTTAAATATTCTTTTTTGGCATGACTGAGGAATCATCGGAGGTCCGTTGTGTTCATTATGAAAGTGTTTGTTTAAAGTGTGATAAGGTTGGTTTAGATGTTTAAAATGTTAGAAGACTTTCGAAATATAAAAAAAAAAAGTAGTATAATATGTTATCTCATAAATACCAAGTTCGACATGATGAGGTGTTGGTTAGAGGCGAAGGACTTCAAGTTGGTGGACGGGTATGCAAATTATTAAGGAATAACTTGATTTAAACAACTAGAACTTGATTTGGTGACCATCTTTTGAGAGTGGTAGGCAATGGTGAAATGACATAATTTTAGCATAACTTTTTGATAATTGGAGAATTTTTATGAGAGATACAATGGAATTTATTGGTTATTTATTCATAAAGAGGTGATTATGAATAATTTGTTTAGCTTAAGATGAAGGGTAGACGATGATGGGTGGGTGTAAAGGTGTCGTTTGTTCGCATAGAAAGAAGAGTTATTGACATACTGTTGTTTTTTCTTGGATAATTTTTATTTACAGGATAATCTTTTAGACATGTGGTCATAGAAGACTGAACATAACAAAATCTATTTAGCTAAAAGAGTGTATCACATGCTAACTTTTCGAAGGTGGAATATATGTTGGCTCATCCCGAACTTGTTTAGAATAATTTGATTTCTCTAGAGGTGTCTTTATTTGCTTGAGGTTTAATTAAAATAGACTCTCTTTAATTATGGATGTCAATTTGTATATGATAAAGGGGATCTGCGTGAGAATTATCTGTTCGAAGCTCCGAAGTTAGAATTTTTCCTCCCGAGGGGACGAGGATGGAGGGAAAAGTTTTCTCGATGATACTTTGGGGCGGGGATCAGGGAAACACCCTCCGCCCCGTGGATTCACCGACCATGTTTTTTTATAAAAAATATTAATATATTAGAAAAATGAAGAGCCATAGAGGATCATTTTATTTTTTGTTTGATTGTAATATTAGCGAGATATTTGTTAGACTCTGGTAAAGTTTTTTTAAACCCCCCTCGCAAATTTTAGATTCCCTCAAATATACCCCTCCTTGCCACATTACAGTAAAGATTCCTTAACAGTGTGGCAATAAACGTGGAAATATTTTAAATTTTTTATATATTATATATTTTTTTTACTTTTTTTATGTTTTCTTAAATTATTTCTATTAATATTTTTTTTATGAAATTATATTATAAATTTATTATTAAAATATTACTTTGGAGCTTAAAGGTCAAATATCATTTCATATAGTCCATTAAATGAAGTTTTGAAATGTATTGTGTGGAAGAGGTTTATAAGCTCTTCCATTTAGATAATATTTTTTGATGTGGGACTTAAAACCATCCTGCATATATTCTGCACTTGTCCAACAAAAGATGCATTAGTCAAATAGATCCAAGCCATTACATTCCGCATCATGAATCAAATAAACAAAACATTGTTAGCCATTACATTCTGCCATTGTAACAATTGTTTCCAATTCTAAAATAAAATCCATTCTACAAATCCAATCAATATTAAGCTATCACAAACCATCATTACCAATAACATGTACTTTCTCATATGCAGAAGTTCCTCTGAACCTCTTTGGAAGAAAGCAACGACTATCAAATCTTTGTTGAAAGTGTACAACTAAAGCAAATAAAATAGTAAGATGAACGCGTCTGAAGCATCCCATGCGGACTTGTGAATCAGAGGTGACGACAACAGAGTCTGAGACCGCACTGCAACCACTGTAGGAGGGGTTACGGTGCCTAACTGCCATGACTAAAACAATAAGTTTTTAACCTTGTTTATATTGATAAACATTGTCACCGATGAAGAAATTAAGACTTGAGTTACTGAGCTTAAAACTCAAATCTCCATCATCCATCTTTTGTTTTGAATGGTTGATGTTGCAGAAATCATAGTCTTCCTTCTTCACCACAAGAACTGAATCAATCTCTTTATTGGACTTGAAATCTACAAAATAGTCAAAGTTAATGATAGAGTAACTCAAACCTTAATGATTTGGACTTGAAGTTATACTAACACACACAATAACTAAGGATAAACAAGTAACAACTAAAAAGCCATTGCAATTTAATAGTGAATAACAAGTTTGTAGATTTTATCTCAGTTCCATACTACTTTGCATCATATTTTTCTTGACTGTTTAGGTACCTATCCATTTACAATGAGTCATTCTATGTTGATCATGAAGTAAAGTCAAACTAGTAGATATACAAAATATTTCAAATAGATTAGAAAAAGTTAAACATTGAGATGGAAAATAAAAGAAGAATTAAAATGCCAATTGAAAACTTATCTCATTCATCTAAGTGCATATACTTAATAGGTGGATATTTTTATTTTCTTTTCTTTTTGCAAACAGTGTGAAGAACATGATGCAATGTTTTTATACTGCAATTTTAGTGCTACTTTTGAGGCAATGCTTTTATACTGCAATTTTAGTGCTACTTTTGAAGCAATGTTAGATGTTTCCTTGCATTGTTTAAATGAAGATGACGTTGTTACCGAAGATAGACATCGAACTGTTTTCTTAGCTTTTTCAAATTGAGCATATCCAGTAACAAGTGCAGTTCAAGTCCCACATCGATTTCTACAAAAAAATGCATAAGTGTTTATAAAGCTACCACACAAATGGGTCATTGAATTGAGATTAAATGGGCCATAAGCTCAATTTGATTCATATATGTGTTTTTACAAAAAAGGAAAAAAATAACGAAATACTAAATAGGGTTAAATATATTATCAATCTTCATAAATATAGTCATTTTCAATTTTAGTCCTAATAAAAAATTTCTTTAAAGAATAGTTTTTCTAAAAATTTTCTTCCTCATTTCTAATCCCTCTTGCTAACGCTCGTTAACAAAATGAACGTGACACTAACTCAATGTCAGCGTGACAAAGATGCCGACATGGATGCCACATGACATTTTGTCCTCATTTTATATTATTTATATAAATTTAATTTGCAACGATGGATATTTCGTCGCTAATATGACATCATACATAAATCCAGAAACTGTAGTTAATTTGTAGCTAATTCAAATACATTATTCTTATGACCTAAACTTCATTTTTCTACATGATTTTTGTAAGGAAGTTTATCACATTATAAGAATCTCTCACAATTTTTTTTTTTTTAACTTGAGATGAATTAAATATGAATTTTTTACAAACCGAATTTCTATAAAATGGAAACAATGAAAAAATTAGCATATGATTAGGTTTTAAGCTATTATTTTGCAGGGACTTATCTCATAACATATATAAAATATCTGCAAACTTTCATTGCATTTCGAATAAGTCTCAAATTATTTTGATTTTTTTAATCAAAACACATTTATGTGTTTCAATCAAAAAATTTAAATAACTCTAGATTTATTTGAAATGCCATGAAACTTTGCAGATCATTTTTATGTGTTATTATCTAATTCTTTGCAAAAGATTAGTTCAACATTCAATCATATTCTAATATTGCGTTGTTTCCATTTCATGGAAAACCGTCACTTAAAAAATTCATATTTAATTCACCTCTTGCCAAAAAAAAAATTATTTTTTTTTGGAAGAGATACTTATAATTTGATACACTAATGTAAAAATATTAAAGTATGTCAGTCTGCTTACAATTAATAGGGTTTAGTTTCTCAATTTGTCACTTGATTAAAAAAACACATTTATATGTGTTTTGATCAAAATAAATCGAGACTTATTCATAATGTCATGAAAGTTTGCAGATCCTTTTTATGTGTTATGATATAAGTCTTGCAAAATAATAGCTTAAAATTCAATTATATGCTAACGTGTTCCTCCTTTTCGTTTTATAGAAAATTGGCTCGTAAAAAAAATCCATATTTAATTCATCTCAAGTCAAAAAATTTAAATTTTTGTGAGAGAGATCCTTATAATGTTATAAACTTTCTTAAAAAAAATCATGTAAATAATGAAGTCTAGGTCATAAGAATAATATGTTTGAATTAACTAGGGATTAACTACAGTTTTTGGGTTTCTGTATAATGTTCATGTTAGCGGCGAATTTAGCAACAGAATATCCGTCACTGTAAATCATTTATATAAATAATATAAAACAGAGACAAAATATCACGTGACATTCATGTCAGCATCTTTGTCACGCTGACTTTGCCACATGTCAGTGTCACGTCAATTTATTAAAGAAGTTAGTATAAAGGTACAAAAGCGTGAATAAAAAATATTAAAGAAACTATTCTTTAAAGCAAAATTTTGGAAGGACTAAAATTGAAAATAACTTAACCGTTTTAATAAAACCATAATGTATAATAAGGATTAGTAAAATCTTTATCGTCGATTATTATGTAAGGATTGGTCTTGACTCATTTAACTAATTAAACTTAGATTTATTTATTTTCTTCATTTACTCTATAATTATTTAAGTACCTAACAAATCGAGTATCATTTACTCTATAATTATTTAAGCCAGGTAAACTGTATGCGTGTAGTAATCATGCTGTGTTAAAACTTGGCAAAGAAAACCCATTGTTCTCTTTCTTTGATGCTCAGCTTTTCTTTTCGTGAAAGGTAAACAAAATAAAAATTATTGTTTTTCATTTCATCATCACAAATAACTATCATACTAATTTTCCAAATAATTTACATATGCTGCACTTTGAATGATAGTTGTGGGATCTAATGTGCGTGAGAGACAACTTAATTGTCAACCCATCATAACTTTACATAAATGTTATTTTATAAATATAAATCAAATAAAAGTAAAATATTTTTAAAGATATGATAGTAAAAATTAATAGCTAGTGTAAAATATTTATCCATTTTCGATGCATATAAATTTTATATATTAGTATGGAACTGAGATGTGTAATGATACATTTTCGGTGCACATGAATTTTATATATTAGTATGGAACTGAGATGTGTAATGATGTCTTCATGTGATGAAGCAAATTTTTCGCACAGTGGGGAGGGAGCTCACCAGTAAAGATAGCATCTATTGCATAAATTAGTTTTTGAATGAAGAAGCCCACAATCTATGCAGGTAGACTGTACCCTGCTTTTATCCCAATACCTCTACCAAAAAAAATTTAGGACAAAATTACCCCTGTATAAATAGTTAAAATTACCCAAATTTTCACTTTTTCACTCATTTTCACGTTTTGGAATTTTCTTGCCAAAAACCGGATAACCCAGCCATCAGAGTTCCGGTTCAGCAGACTTGGAGAAAGTAAGTTTTTTTAAAAAATATCTCAGCCGGATAACCCAGCTATGGGGTTTCCGGTTCATTTTTTTTTCTTTTACATAGCCGGATAACCCATTGATGGGGTTTCCGGTTCATTTTGTCTCAGCCGGATAACCCAACAAGGGGATTTCCGGTTCTTCTGGACCTTAGCCGGATAACCCAGTCTTTGGGTATCCGGTTCCTTTTTTTTTTTGTTTTTTTTTTTGTTTTTTTTTAATATCATTTTATTTAATTGTTAACTAATTTATTTTTTGTTTTTTAGTGGTTCGAAGAAGAGGAGGTGCGATCGACGGAATGCGTCAAAGAGGAAGACAACGTCGAGAGGCTGATGGCGAGGGAGCTGCTCCTGAGGTTGATCCGCAGCATCCGGCATTTTCCGGAGGACCTACGGATACATCATTATTGGTTAGATATCAGAGGCACGTTGCATATCATTTATGGTTGGGCGAGGTACGTAAATATTTTCTTAAATGTTTTTTTAAATTACATGTACTTATATATTAACATATATTACATAGCCCAACTCAGGTAACGTCATCCATTTATTTGGTGGTTGTTGACCTAAATTTTCTATCACCAACGATGATCTCACTGTTGGAAGGTGTTGACCAAATAAATCCTCATACAACTTGCTTCTAGGACCTATAATCTCTTTCTCCAAATCCCGACGAACCATTGACCATCCATCTGTGCCATAACCATGCAAAGATGCAATGGCTCTAAAACCACAATTTCCATCATCCATTACATCAACAATGTCATCAATAAATGGTCTGATGTAATCTGGAAATTGTACAATGTATTTATCAAATTCTCTATTTTTTGAGGTTTGAGATAGTTGTGAATATAACCTCTTTGAAGATTTTTGAGAACTCAAATGTGATTGATCAACATACTCATATCCTGAAGGATCACGATAAACATCATATCCCACAGGTCTCTTCCCTTTTTTCTTAACCCCTCCTTTGGTTTTAATTTTTTTCAGGCGGTGGACACATCTTTGTTGTAGTTGGATAAGCAATCTCACACACTCTGCTTTTTAATGCTCTTTTTCCGACAACATCTAATGACCTCCACATTTTCCAAATTTCATCAATTGCATTTGTCATGTCTATTTCTGATCCATCATCTGCATCTATATCTTGATTTCCTTCCATACTTAGTTTCCTCCAATGAATATGAATAGCCTCAATTGGTATCGCATCACCACTCAATGTATATCTCCCTAACTCACAAGCACATGGTAACCCATATACTTTTCTATGAGTACATCCGCACTTTTGCGTATCGGTACCCACCATGTCAATCCTCAACCACTCTTCAGCAATCTGCCTCAATGCAGCTCTTGATACTGAACCACGCAAATTTGAATAAAAAGGACTAGTATGTGCATGCTCAACTTCATAAAAACTCTTCTGAAATGAAGCTCTAATGTTGCCCACTTGTATCTTGATGTTGTCATTCCTAGCCTCCCAACATTTGCATAAATCACCTAAGCTATTCTCTAACATTTGCTTAAGTTTCCAATGCGCAGACTCCACCATTTAAATTAAAAAAAACAACTAATTATCTGTAATATTAATATAAAGAAACAATGTCGATAAAATCACATAAACATACCTATTTGTTGTTGTGTTGCCCAAATGTAACACTTGATTGATCCATGCTTCGACAAATCGATGTCTGTGCAGTGTCAACCACGTGTCATTCACATAATCAATAAAACCTTTGGAGTCAACACATGCATCCTCAAGTTGTTTCAACCGTTGATGGTACTCCATCTCATCACTAGCCTTTATCAGTTCAAACCACATTTTCTCCACTGTTTCTCGCATATCATCCACAACATATTCCTTACACTTTGATTTCACGTTTTTGTTGATGTGAAATCGGCAAAGCAAATTAGCTGTCTTTGGAAATATTGTTTCAATGGCTTTCATTACAGCAAGATCTCTATCAGTCAAGATTACTTGAGGACAATTATCCTGCTTGATAAGCAACTGTTTCAACTTATCCAATACCCAACAAAAAGTCTCTGTCTGCTCAGATTCCATATAGGCAAATGCAACAGCAAATGTTAATTTAGTTGATCTCATACCAACTATTTCAAACAACGGTTGCCTGTACTTGTTTGTCTTGTATGTGCAGTCCATAATCAATACAATAGGAAACATATTCAACAACTTCACTGATTCTGGATGTGCCCAAAAAATATCTCTCACAACTTCTGACTCATCCTTTTTCCTACTCCAGTAAACATAACCTGATTCTTCAACCAACTTGAGCAATTGTTGCATTTCTATTCTAGGACCCCTTATGTCTTTTTGTATCTTACTCTTATGTTTGTATATTTGCGTGATCCGAGTGACATTCTCCGGGTCACGCTCTTGCAATGACAATAATATGTGTCTTGGTGGAACATGGCGTTTTGTCAAATCAACAATATGTTGCTTATCATCTGTATTTAGTCGACTTACGAAAGCATGACCTTCAAATCTATCAGGTAAGCCGTGGTTGTGTACTCCGCATTTTACATCGATCTTCCATCCAGAACCATCTTTCGACGGTGTTGACCTAATTTTGAAAGGACAAGCACATCTCTTACTAGCACTTTGGGTTTCGCTATCTGTTTTTTTGTATTTTCCACCTCTATCACAACCAAATATTAATTTATCACTTCTTCCTCGCTTGCCTGTTTTGATATCTGAACGAGCTATTATAACTGTTACTTTATTCCTGATTCCAACGTCCTTAATCCAACTTATCGCCTCTTCTCTTGTAGCAAATTTTTGACCAGTTACAAAAACATCAGTTGTATCAACACATGTTTGAGTTACAATATCGCATTTCTTCAAAGGAGGATCCACACCTAAATATATATATATATATATATATATATATATATATATATATATATATATATATATATATATATATATATATATATATATATATATAATTAATTTAGTTTCATATATAATTAAAAAAAATAAAAAGTTAAAATTAAAGTAATTTAAAAAAAAAGGAAAAAATTAAAAAAAAACAAGAACCGGAATACCCACAAAGGGGATATCCGGTTGGGAAAACTTGAAATTTAACAAACCGGAATACCCATACATGGGATATCCGGTTGGTAAAAGTTGAAATAAAACAAACCGGAATACCCATCCCTGGGATATCCGGTTGATGAAAGTTTTAAAAAGACAAACCGGAAAACTGCATGTCTGGTTATCCGGTTCAGACGACGTAACAATCTTCCTTTCTCTCTTTACCGTCCGTACAAACAGTAACAATGAAAAAATTAAAAAAAAAAAAATTAAAAGTAAAAAAGGATAAAATTGAAATTTTTAAAAAATTGTCGGGGTATTGGGATAAACGTAGGGGTACAGGGTATAATTTTCAGGTAGAGATTTAAACTAGTCCAACGAAAACTATATGGCCCAAGGGGTCAAGCTTTTAAATACTTTTTCTATATGTTATAAAGATCAATCAATTTGGAAATTTTTTAACACACCCTTATGGGGTGAACTACACCTCTGAAAATTTTAAATTACTTTTGAGATGTACATTTCTAAATGTACTATAATGAATTTAAAAAAAAAGTAATTTGAATATGCATCTTCAAAAACACTCAAAAACGTTTCGGATATGCATATTCGAAAACATGGCTGGACAAAATGGTTGGTAGAAACATGATTGTATTTGACTTTTTTTTTTAAAAGAATCAAATTCGATTTGATTCGTAGTTTGGTTAAACCGTTAATAAACACGCAAATGGAAAACAGTATAAAATCACAATGAAGGTAGGTAATATTATTTTGATATAGCAAAAAATAATACAAATATTGTTGAAAGTACGAAATGTAAAATTAATACATCGACAAATAAAAAAAGGGCATAACCTATTGTGCATACCTAATTCTAACCCCCTGACCCCTCCTCTGCCTCATGTATCTCGCAGCACTCGATGCCTCCCTAACCATCCTTTCTACGATGGCCACCGATTCAGGACCACCTCTCTCAATCATCTCTAAGTCCAAAGTTTCTTGCCCAATTAACTGTATACGCTGACAAATTGGCAAAACATTAGTGGCCTGCTGATTTTTCAAGATCTCCTCATGAGCTAGTCTAGCAGTACTCTATCGCATAAATTAGTTTTTGAATGAAAAAGCCCACCATCTATGCAGGTAGGGATTTAAATTAGTTTAATAGAAACTACATGGCCCAAGGAATCAAGCTTTTAAATACCTTTTTCATATACTAAAAAGATCAATCAATTGGAAAATTTCTTGATACATCTTTATGGGGTGAACCACACATATGAAAATCTCAAATTACTCTTCAGAGATGCATCTTCGAACGCATCATAATGAATTTTAAAAAAAGTGGTTTGAATATACATCTCCAAAAACACTCGAAGACGTTTTGGATATGCATATCCGAAAACATGGTTGGACATAAATGGTTGGTAGAAACATAATTGTTTTTGACATTTTTTTGAAAAGAATCAATGTCGGTTTGATCCGTAATTTGGTAAAGTCGTTAATAAACATGCAAATGAAAAACAATAAAAAATCACAATGAAGGTAGGTAATATTGTTCTCATATAGCAAAAAACAATACAAATGTTGTTCAGAAAGTACAGAATGTAAAATTAATATATCGGTAAATAAAATAAAAAAGGGCATAGCCTACTGTGTATGCCTAATCCTAACCCCGGACCCTCCTCGGCCTCATGTATCCTGCAACACTCAATGTCTCCCTAACCTTCCTTTTTACGATGATCATTGTTTCAGGAGCGCATCTCTCAATCACCCCTAAGTCCAAAGCTTCTTGCCCAATCAACTGTATATGTTGACAAATCGGCAAGACATCAGTGGCATGGTCATCATGGGTCTGCTAGTTCTCCAAGATCTTCTTATGAGCTGACATAGATGGACTTCCAAGAACGTCTGGTGTAGGGGTGGCAAAACGGGCCCGGCACGCGGGGAAAGCCCGTTTTACTCGCACTTTTTCGCGGGGCGGGGCAAGGTTTTAGGTCCGCTCTCTTTAATGTGCCCGCCCCGCCCCGCCCCGTTTTTTGTGGGCTTTTGCGGGCATTTGTTTTTTATAGAATTTTACTATTTTTTGGCCTAAAAAGTCGAATGCCCGCGGGCTTTCCCCGCCCCGCCCTCACTTTTTTGCGGGGCGGGGAAAGGTTTTAGACGCGCACTCTTAAAAAAGCCCGCCCCATTTTTTCGTGGGCTTTTGCGGGGCGGGCTTAAACGGGGCGGGCATGCCCGTTTGCCACCCCAAGTCTGGTGTTATGATTGAGTGTGACACTGTGTACAACCATGTCACATATCACTCCATACAATGTCAACTTCTCGATGCTCGCATCATCCGATACTCTTTAGAACCTTATGATGCTCTTAATCCTGAAAGATGCCATCGAGATCCAGACAGACAATGGTGTTAGGAGCATCCTGAAAAGGGAGATCTGGGGATGGTTTACACATAGCCAAACTGGCGCATACACCGCTCAGGAAGATACATAACCATAATTTTACTCCCACATGCCAGCCACCTTCCGTATAATGAGATGGGATTGAAGGGACCATTTCTCTGTGATCCTCGTAAGGCACCCGGTTGATGTCATCAAGAACAGTCGGTCAAGATACACCCTGAACGGCGGCACAACATAATTCCCTCCTTGCAAGATATACATGACAGTCTGCAGTAACTTTTCACGATACTCCTCATCAATGTAGAAATCATGAATGCAGTGGAAATGGGAAATGATCCATTCTTGAAAAGCGAATAAGAGCTATGTAAGAACAAAATATTAGTACCAAATTAAAATTAATAATTGGAATGAAAAGTGTCTTCAACAGTGTGCAAAAGCGTGTCAACTGCCTTGTCCTCCGATTAGAAGCTTCATTCAAAACTCCTTGTTCAACCAAGATAAAAGATGTTTTTTTTATTTGTTGTAATACTTGTTTAAGTAGGTTATGAGAAGCTTTAGATCTGTGTGCAATACAAGACATGTCAATTACGTAGTGTTATGAATTCAAAGACATCTCACTTAATATAAGCAAAGAGAATTTTAAGGTATCTAAAGGTTACTAAGTAGTATAGCATGTTGTTCCCATCAAGCAAGGGCAATAAAGAGATGGAACTAGAAGGATTTTCTGATAGTTCGTTGGAGCATGGACATTTAGTTGGTTAGCATCTAAAGTAGTTTTGACATTTGACTAAAATTTCAATGTTATTCTTTTTCTTGTTGTTATGAACTCATCACCTTTTTCTTTTGATAGAACTAGTAAAGGACCCGTGCGCCCGCACGGGTCACGTAAAGTCGGTATAAATATTAAATAAATATAATATGGTTATGGTTAAAAAATTATATTAAAATATATATTAATTAAGCGAAATAATTTCTTCAATGATGATTATCATATCAATATTAATTTAATTTATCAATTTGTAGTTGTTTACATTATCAATTTGTAGAGATAATTAATTATTATTGTTGATCACAATTTAAAGTCTGAAAAAATATAGTTCTTGATAAAAGTAAAAAAATAAATAAATATTGAGATAATGTAGTTATTATGTACTATCATTATCAACAATTTTTATGGGCTCTCACCCCTAGTATGTCTACCCGCCTTTTTTTTTCGCAGACGCACATTATCAACGATTTTTATGGGCTCTCACCCCTAGTATGTCTACCCGCCTTTTTATGAGCATGATTCAAATTGCAAATTTAAATTATCAAAATAAAAAATTGCAAAAAAAATTATAACATCTATATAAGTCAAGAAACAAAAAATAATGAAATGACATATTATAATTCAATGCAACACATTATGAGATTTAACTTTAAATATATATTTAATTTGATTTACCAAATAAAAATTTGTACAAAAGATGTATATTATTAATATTAATGTTACTTATCACAAATATGTCGTTAATTTCTCATATTTGTGTTAGCTACTCATACCGAATCAAAAATACTAATGTAGTGGAATAAAAACAGCAAAAATATTTAATTCAAATTGCATATCCAATAACAAAAATAAATAAGTTATTAAATAAAAAATAACTTATAATTTTATTTATAATCTTGACAGAAAAAGATTTATATATATACCAACTTTTTCTTTATATTTGATATATTTTATGAAATGAATATAAATTAGAATTAATGTCAAATATTTTTTTTTATAGATATTAAAGAAATGAATATAAATTAGAATTAATGTCAACTATTTTCAATGAGAAAGATACAATAATGCGCATTGAAAGGTGTTATATGCGTTTAATTTTTAATTTTTAATTCTATACAAAATCTTTTTTGTATGTTTATTTACAATTATTTTATACTGATTCCTCTATTTGAATTTGAATTATGTGAAGGTACTATATATTTGTTGATATTGTATGGAAGGTAGAGAGTTATATGAATTTTAGATATTGGAATTGATTTGAAAACTTGTAGCATGCAAAAGAAATAATGATTGTTTTTAGATATTGTCAAATATTAAAGACATAAGGCATGCTAATATGAGTTGATGATGCTAATATGAGTTGATGATGAAAAACGACAATTGAAGGCATGCAAATCGGATTAAAATATTTGTTTAAACTTGGACATGAAATTAATTTTGGTAGACATCGATTTTCTTATTATGATAGTAGTTATTATAATAGTAGATCAATTATTTCTTAAAAAATATTAATAATTGCAAATGTTAAAAAAGAAGACTAATTATTATCACCTAAAACTACATATTCCCAATGACATTTTCTTCAAACTTCTAATTAAAAAACACTATTAATTATTACCACCTACAACTAAAACCTACTACAACTAAAATCTACATCTATTGGTATATCAGATCAATCTTTTTTTTTGTCTAACAGGTTCAGTTTAATCAATGACAAAGGATTGCGATAAAATAAAATAAAACTATTTAATATTTTATTAAATAAATTAGGATTGGAAAACAAAAAAAAAAAGTTAATCGTGTGATTTTTTTTAGCCAAACGTAGGGGTTGGTGTGAATCATAAATCTACTATAAATCGAAACAAAAATTTGATGAATGAATAGAGTGGAAATTCAAAAGGTTAATTTTCTGTTTCCAATATGTTAATTTCTTTAACCGAGAAAAATTGTTGGAAGTATAATAGGGTTTGGGAAAAGACTTTAGGTCAAATATAATTAAATAGGATTAATATTTAAAGTAATAAATAACATTGTGCGGAAGAAATTAGAAATGACTGTGGTTCAAAAGCGGTGTTTGTGACTCTCTTTTTTTCACGTGCGACCTTTCTGTTAAAAAATAATGCATTTAAGACTTGTTAGCTACAATTAACATTGAGAATCAAAATAATTAAATTGGAAAAAGAAATGAAGCATGCTTGAATTATTTGAAACATACATAATAAATATGGTAATAATTTAATTGGAAATTTATATATACAGTATGCTTGTCTAATTTATACTACATATTTTATTCGTTATCATTTGAAACTGTAATTAATGATGGTTAAGAAAAATTAAAGATGAATTCTTATTAGCACTAAAATTGTGTTTTTCATGAAAAACAAAGAAAGTATATTTAATGCATTTTATAATTATTTGTGTGTAGTTAATTTTTTATTTAGATTGAAATAAATAAATTGAAAAATCATATTTAATTTATGAATTAAATCAAATCCTAATCCTTTTTTAACTCTCCATTGAACTTCAGTGAATCATATATTTAATTTTTATAGGAGAGAATCGTAGTGAAACTCTCCCGTGAAATCTTATCATTCCTTTTGAAATTTTACGTGAAAAAATTGCAATCCCAATTTTAAACTCTCCCGTGAAATTCATGTACCAATTTTTTTCCAATTAAATATATTAAAAGTTTTTTTAAAGAATTAAATATGAGGATGTACACTACTTATATATAATATTTTTATAAATAGTAAATAAATATATAATAGTTGATATCTTGGCCTTTTGTTTTAAATATAAAAAAGAAATAAATTTGTGTCTTTCATAAAAAAAATTGTTTATTCATCAATCATAATTTTCTCATGTTTTTTAATAAAAACAAATATATGTGTCAACTTTTAGAATAAATATTAACATCTTATCATAAATAAATGCTAACATTTTTCATGTCAATTTTATTTTTATTTGTATCATGTAATAATAATATATATCATTTTTTATCAGGTATATGATATTTTTATTTAAAAAATTTATAAAAGAAATCATACTTAATTGATTGAAACAATTTTTTATAGAAGAAAATTATTGTTGCCTATAAAATTATAATGTAATGGAATAAAAACAACAAAAATATTTAATTCAAATTGCAAATCCAATAGCAAAAATAGAATATTTATCAAATAAAAAATAAGTTATAATTTTCTTCATAATCTTGTATTATTAGAACATAAATTATTATTTTTAGACCAACACTTTCCATTTTTAAAGGTTGAAATATATATTGAGACTAATTTACAATAAAATAGATACTAAATAGGCGAATATTTATTGTATTGGTAATGATTGTATTTTGGAACCTATTAATTAGGAATTATTATTATATATTAAATTTAAATTTAAATTTTAGATGATCCACTCACTATAGAATCTCCATTTTAAATTTCTTCCCTTTGATTTTGATTTTTTAAAAATATATTTCATTAATAATAATAATAATAATAATATTAATTGAATTCTTCCCTTTGATTTTGATTTTTTTAAAATATATTTCATTAATAATAATAATAATAATAATAATAATAATAATAATATTAATTGAATGATGGACAGACGATATTCACATTCTCCTACATGAACATACAATTAAAAATAGTTAATAAATCTACTATAAAATATACAAAGAATAACAATTTTGTGTTTCATAGAAAAATGGTCAATACCAACTCTTTTTTTGTATTTGATATATTTAATGGAATGAATATAAATTAGAATTAATTTAATCAATTTTTTATGGATATTAAAGGAATGAATATAAATTAGAATTAATCTCAACTATTTTCAAGGTGGAAGATACAATAATGCGTATTGAAAGATTTTATATGCATTTAATTTTTAATTTTTAATTCTATACAAAATCTTTTTTGTAATGTTAAAAAAGACAACTAATTATTACTCACCTAAAACTACATATTCTCAATGACATTTTCTTTAAACTCTCTAAATAAAAATGATGTTTAATTATTACTACCTACAACTAAAACCTACCTCTATTGGGTCCTTTAATTTTTCACCATGAATATTTATACAACAATCTATATATATGTTATAATATAAACCGCAAAATATAATATTAAAATATTTTGGTAAAATACAATTTTAATAATATTAATTATATTTTAATAATGTTTGTAATGGAAGTTAATATATTATTTTTTTAAAAGAATATCACAAATAAATCAAATTGATAGATGGTTAAAAAAATATTACTACATCCAATTAAAAGAATAATTATTTTACAGGGACTCATTTCCCATTATTCCATATCCACCCATTATATATTTTTATTATAATTTCCCATTATCTCATATCCACCCATTATATATTTTTATTATAATAATGAGTCTTTAATATTAAGGTTAGAAAAATATTACTACAATCCTTTCATAAAATCTACGTTTAGAAATTGTAATTACGATTAAGGGTAATGAAAAAATTCCTTAAAACAATAGAATAATTATACAAAATTATGTAATAAAAAAAACATCAAAATGGTAGGGTATAGTATCAATTATTTACTTGGTTAGCATCTAAAGTAGTTTTGACATTTGACTAAAATTTCAATGTTATTCTTTTTCTTGTTGTTATGAACTCATCACCTTTTTCTTTTGATAGAATATGAACTCATCACTTTGCACATAAAGTAGTTTTGACAATTGATAATATGGTCATAAAATAAATAAAGTATTATCAAATATCGTTTCAATGAATAATCGAACTTTAGTGTTTTCAATCAATTCAACTTCAATATTTTCACATAAATAAGCAGAATTTAAAATATATATATATATATATATATATATATATATATATATATATATATATATATATATATATATATATATATATATATATATATATATATATATATATATATATATATATATATATATATATATATATATATATATGTGAAATGATTTTAAAACATAGTTAAGCTGATCATACAAAAAAAATTAGTTATGATTAAACATAGTTAAGGTAATCATACAAAAAAATCATCAAAAAGTTTACATTTAGTTACAATTGCAACATAGCATATATAAATACACAGAAAAATGTGAAAATTAAATTAATAAATTTTCTTTAAAATTTAAAATGTGAAAATTAAATCAATAATTTTTCCTTAAGAGTTTATTCAAGATGTGGGGTGGGGGTCCCAATAAAATTACACCAAATTGTAAATCCATGAATAAGATTATGGGCTACAGGTGTAGCAATATAGCCGGCCCAATAATTTACCCGTCAGCATACATTTTTTTGAATGATTATAAACACCCTCCTTTTTACTCTAACACACTCTCTGTTTTTTTTTTTTTTGAAAACTTATCATTGATACAAAATTGTTTAAAAATTTATTTATAAATTGATTATTTTTAGATATTACTTGAAACTTAGGGTTTGTTTAGATTGAGTTATGGAATAGTTCTCTCCACCAGATAGGCATAACTACAATTATTTTCTTAATTAAACAATTTTTTTTGTAGAAGTTAATATATATTATCTATTTCATTTCCTTCTGCCAGAAAAACTATTCCCATACTTCAGTTTAATAATTTTGCTACTAGCATATTTCAATTTAAATGTGTTATAAAAAAAACTTTGTATTTCTATCTCCATCCTTAGTTCATTTATTTTTTACACTATTCCTCCAAAACTGGTTTGCATATGCATTGTCTTATCTAAAAGAAGTTGAACATTTTTTATCTAATCCAAGATCATTATTGTAACCTGCGTCATTAATCAAACTTTATTTCATGTTAACTTCATCAGTAGCTTGAGCGACTTCAACATAGGTGTTGTCTAATTACTCTTTGCTTTATTACTTAATAATAGATTTAAGATATCTCAACTTAGCATATACAATAAAAATAAGGCAACCAACCACACCAGTATTATCATATATTGTCATATGTGTGGTATAGTCGCATACTTGAATTTAATCTACTTTTGAATCAAACCATATGGTTACTTAGAAATGGAATCTCTATCAAATTTTGGATGTATTCTTGGTGTGGTGATCCCTTAATTCAAGATTCGAGTATCTATATACTTGAAGCTCATTCCATAGATGTTAACTCTTCACTGGCATAATTTATCCATAAAAACTAGTGGACTTTCCCTCCCAACTGTCATAACATATTCCCTTTCTTAATTCATAGGATTATGGTAACACCCTTGCCCGATGTACAAGGCATGGCAGAAATCTATATCACGTGACTTAACAATTAAGGAAGCATATTTATTCAAATCTTCTCCATTGCAAGTGCTTGACTAGGCCAAAGTTATATAGGTGGTGGACATCCCTCCTTCTAAGTTTATGGTTGTGCGGAGGCTAATGCATGAAAAGGTTCTAACTACTGACATGCTTCAAGTTATGGGCTTCTCAATGGCATATTCTTGTAATCTATGCAACTGTCAATCTGAAACCAATGTCCATATTTTCTTTGAATGTGGTTTTGTTACTATTCTGGACCGATCAAAGGTTTAATTAACCAAGACCTAACCCATTGAAAGTTCACTCTATTTGACCCAACTTATAAAAACAATTCATACATTATGAGAAGGTACGCAATCTCCAATTTCACTTTATCCGTCTTGAATTTTGCACTAACTTGGACTTTGGAGTGCTAATCATACAGGTCCATCTAGCGTCACCGTAAAGGAGATCGGAGCACCGTTCAAAATCAACAATTATCCATCTTTCATTAATTATTCCCCCGACACTACCGTAAAGGAGATCAGAGCTACCGTTCACGATCAATAATTTTTTAAGTGAAACTTTTTTTTCAAAACCCTCTATTTTCCTCTTCTTCAAACCCTTAAACAAATCATAACACTTTGATTGAGTTGAGAGAAAAAAATGAAAGAGATAGAGAAGAGCTAAAGAGATGAGGAGTTGGGGAGTTTTTTTTTGTTTGGTAAGGAGAAAGTGTAGAGGGAGAAGAATAAATGATGGGACCTTTGTGATTTTGATTTCTCTTATGAAGTAAGAAAAAAGGAAAATAATTAGCAAAAAATTAACAAATATGAGTAAAATGTCTCTTATACAATTGATTACGTAAGTTATTTCATAATTTATAATTTATCTATTAAAAATTAATTGCATGAACTCTCTAAATTGTCTTTTCACCACAAATTTTTTACACTGAGAAAATGACATTTAGGTAATCAAATAATGTTTATTTTTTTCATTCTCATCTTCTATTACAACAAGACATATGACATTCATTTTTCAATGTTCACCAAATTTAATCACAATTAAATATTACACATACATTCTCTCTTAATTAAAATTTCAAACCTCTCTCACATTTCTTTTTCACACTTTCATTTTAGTTTTTTTCTTCTATTTATTTATTATCACTAAAAATATTAATATTATATTTTTTAATTTTAATAAAATTAAAAATTTATTTTTCTCCCGAGTCACTGTCACCACAATATCTATTTTATTTTAATCAATCATTGCCTTAATTTGAGAGACAAAATTCTTATTTTTATATTTTCTTTCTCTATCTCATGGTTCCTTTTTTTCCTTTTTGTATGATTTTTTAATACAATTAATTTTATATAACTATTGTTTATTTTAAAATTAAATAAATTATTTTAAATTTTGCATTTATACTTAAATACATTTTATATCTCATCAAATACCTTTTTATCTCACGGGTCATTATCATGAGCACAATATCTATTTTATTTTAATCAATTATATTTATGTGAGACATTTTTTTATTTTAAATGTTAAAAAAAAACTCCATCTTACGAATTTTTTTATATAATTATTTAATACAAATGAACTTATATGATCATTAACCATTTATAATTAAGTCACTTATCTCAAATTTATACGTGTCTAAATATATTTTATATAATATCAAATAAATTTATTTGTGCAAATATGATATTTTACAAATTTATATATATAAAAAAAATGAGTTAGATAGTACTTCTAAAAATTGGAATTTGCGTCATCCAATTTTACTACTGTCATGGTAATTTTTTATTAATGAATATTTTTGTTATGGAATATGCATGATAAATTTAACAAATTAAGTTTTTCTTATTTTAAAATAAATTATTAGTCAGATTAAATATAAACTACTGATTTTAATTCAAGGATAGTCTTTTAAAAAATAGTGTCATCTTTTTTTATTTATTTATTTATTTCTCTTTTAATTTCTTTCTTCTTCTCCTCTTTTCACACAATTTCTTATATTTTTCACTCTTCTATTTCTTTCTCACAACCAATTACGTCCCTAGAGTCTTGTTACTCATCAGAAAGAAGTGCTAGTACATATCCATATATACGAGTTCTTTTTCTACCTAATTCATGCATTGTTCATTAAAACGCGTCAAAAAATGTTATCATAAAATGTATGCGTTTATGGGGATATAAAGCATTGCTAAATAAGCATTAAACAGCCGAAAGAGGGAAACACCATAGACATAAATTATTTTCAACCAATTATTAGATTAGCACTTAAATAAACTAATTAATAAGAGTGTTTTTTTTAATTGCCTAACATTAGTGGTCGGTTTATTAAAAAGATGCACTAATTGTTAGCGGAAGAGATTCAACTCTCAACCTATTGAAACTTCTTCTTCAAAGTCTCACAATTAGGATATACTAACAACCCGATATAACCATGATATTAACACATTAATACCAATAATATAGGTGTCGGTGTTTTGTGCATGTCAAAATAATAAGTAATTGTGAATATTTTATAAGTGAGAATATCCATATACATATTATTTTAAAATTTTGGATGAACATGTAATGTCTTTCTCACTTGTTCGGGTGAGTCTTTGATCTTTAAGTTAATATTTGACCCAATGTGAATGTTTCTTCTCCATGATAACTCATCAGTGATATTAGCGTATAGTTTAATAAATGAGCGATTCTTGGTATCATAAGTCTTTCTGACATGGTGGTGGTCAAGACAGTGTGTCCTATTAAAGTGTTCATGACAAGGTAAAGGTGTTTGTCAACGGCGGTATAAGTATGTGGAGGAAAGAGCTTCTGCTTGATGGAAAACATAGTTGATGGATTCACGTTTGCGGGAGAGATTGTTGAGAAACAAATGTGAGTTGTGTAAGTCCTACATTGTTTGAAAAAGTTGGAGTTAAACACTTTATAAACGAGATGACTCATACACCTATCACTTTAAAAATTTGGATGAATATGTAGTATATGTCACTTGTTTGGGCGAGTCTTAGACCTTTCACTCAATGTGAATGCTTCTCATTCATGATGACTCATCAATTAACATATTAATGTCAATAATATACTCTCTCTGTAAGAAATTACAAGTAAATTTTGTTTTTATATTCATTGAATAATTAATGTATCTAGTCTATATATAGACCATATACATCAATTATTCAATGAATATACAAACAACATTTACTTGTATAATTTATTACAGAGAACATATGTGTGAGTGTCGTGTTGATGTCAAATATTAGCACATGTCAAATAGTAGATACATTTTTCTTCAGGCCCAACCATATGTTCAATTATAAATAGACCTAATTATTCATTCAAAAACATATTTATGGAATGGTTGAGGGTTTAGTGAACCTATAATTATTATACTCATATTCGATCCACTCTACAGGCGCGACTATCTATTGTTAGATATGATCTAACAAACTCCTGCATTCTGCAACAAAGAATGTGAGTTGTTTTCAACTGCCTCCTTAATATAATGTATTTCACGAAAGATCTTCAGGTACATTTTAAACCCAAACTTGTTCATTATTTAGTTTTATTAGTTGACTTAAACGTTAGAATGCTAACTTTATAAATTTCTCTTCTTTTCACTTTCACTGCACCGAAAATTCAATTCACTACATCAAAAATTTAATCCATTATATTTAAACTCTAATTCATCACTACATCACTTATCTCTAATTATATAGAGTAATAACTTTTTCTTGGGTCGATATTTTCGAAGTATACATTGGTAAATCTATATACCAATGGTGTAATATAAGAAAGTGCCTATAATCTAGCATATGGCTGCTGGAAGAATATGTGTTGGAAAGAAATCAGCTTATACATTAAACAATATAAGTTCTCCTAACTAATTAATTGATCAATTAGATCCACTCTAGCTCAAAGGAAAAGATTCCTAATTTTTCACGGGGTAAGTCCCACTAAACAAAACGTGTGAAAAAAGTAACAATATTCTGCTTAATGAAAACGTGGTTAAGAAGCAAAGCCACCCCACATTCCACAAATTAAGTAATAAGCACTTAATTTGTTGTAAAGCCATCATATGAAATTTCTACATACACATACATACACAGATACACTGCTTTCTACCTACCCTGTCTACAAGCAGTACATACATATAAATAGTAAAATAAAACAAAAATATTTAATTTTAAAACTATACTATGGTACTACATTACAGTTACAGATCATAACTTCATTTTAATAGAATTGAATAGGTTATGCAAGCTGTTTAACAGTTACAGAGGTAGCTCTTCTTTCTAGCTAGCCATGCCTTACATATTGTCAGTATTTCATTGCTTTTACTATTTAATTTATTTTGTGTTTTGTTTGTGTCGTTGGTAAATAAATAAATAAAAGGACACTGTACTAATACCGTACTATATATAGTATAAAGCAGGTTGCATGAAAATTTATCTATACATGTCACCTCCTCCAAATTTATGAAAAAACTAAATTGTTTAATTAATTTTTATTATCACATTTTTACAAATTTATGGGAAGAATCGGAAATTTTAAAATTTCCGGTATGTTAATATGTGCTGAAAAATTCAAATTTTTTGATAATATTGATAAATGATAATACTGGAAATTTTGAAATTTCCGGTATATTTTGTGAAATTTCTGGTATATTGTATCGGAAATTTCAAAATTCCCAGTAATATCATTTACCAATATTACTGGAAAATTTGAAATTTCCAGTGCGTATTATCATACCGAAAATTTTGAAATTTTCAGTATTTCATTTTTTTAAAAAAGAAGTTATTTTTCTTATATTTTTAAATTTTGCAGTGAGGACCAGAGGCATGGACGGTTCTATTGCGGGAAAGACCATTGATTGAGCCGGTGCGGTTGCTCGAGCTGCTGATGAGGCGCATGCCTATGGGCTACATGCTGGAGGCCTTTCTACGACCGATTTTAACTTGAAACGGAAGGCTGGGCAGCAGGAGGTGACGCGATTTTGCGCATCTCGTCACCGGACTGGTAGAGCTTCTTGCTGTGGAGGAGCATGTAGTTGAGTAGCCGGTGGCTCAAGAGCAGGTAGTTGAGGAGCCGGTGGTTCAAGAGCAGGTGGTTCAAGAGTGGGTAGTTTAGGAGCCCGTTGTTGAGGAGTCGGTGGTTCTGGTGGTTCAAGAGCAGGTGGTTCAGGATACAGACACCACCACTCATGCATCTACGGAGCCATCAGTACACACTGATGGAGGTTTTCCTAGAGGACCTCATGACAGGTCTATGTCAACGGGCCATGTCGCTTATAGGATATTGAAGGGCGACATATGTAATATTGGTCTCGTTTAAATGCTTATTTTTTATGTTTATTACGCGATTTGATGTATACTAATTTGTTTTAATTGTATTATTTTGTTACAGGGGCGTTCAGTGTTGAAAGTCGCTTCTCACAGGTCGGAGTTAAAGAACTTTTCTGAGAGTCAGATGCCTGAGCAGGTGAGGAGGATAGTTGAGGATTTCCATTTGATGGGCTTTGTTAGATGCTCCTTGACGATGCTGGACGCCTCCCTGTTATCAGCTTTTGTTGAGAAGTGGCACCTGAAGACATCCTCCTTCCATATTCTATTTGGGGAGATGATAGTGACTTTAGATGATGCGGATGCCCTCTTTCACATTCCGATTGTTGGTATATTTTTCACACCAGTTTATAGGGACCATGTGGCGGCGTTGGGCATGATTATGGATGCTTTGGAGGTTGATGAGGTGGGTGTGCTACGTGAATTTGGTGAGACTCGGGGCTTTCAACTTAGGATGTCTTGGTTGAGTACTACTTATCAGGTGCTTGTGGATGCAGAGCGGTACCAGGTTGCCGCTAGGGCCTACATGCTACATCTAGTGGCATGTACTCTCTTTGCGGACAAGTCTGGAGTTTATATAGATGTTCGATACATTTCTCTATTCAACGCCCTTGACACCCCATGTTGGGCTTGGGGAGTGGCGACATTGACGATGTTGTACACGACACTTGATGATGCATCTCGTCCTTACACCAGACAGCTTGCTGGTTACATACAGGGCATCTCACGTTCGGTCCCAGAGGCTCCAGCTGGTGGCATTGATCGATGGTTTCAGAGTAACAGCATCAGCTCCCCCGTGAGATCATTAATACATTAGTTGAGGTTCAGGAGCCTGGGCAGTGCGAGGATGGATATCTGGAGTGGTTCCACAGCGTGTCACACTCTAGCATTAATTACGCATATTTCCAAGAAAAACTTACTTTTTAAAGCTATTAAAGAGTGCCCTTGGGGCACTTGTTAGCATTTTCCATAAACATGTATACTTTAAGTAATTATTATTTTGGCATAACATCATATGAGAAAAGTATGAAACAATTATTAGGGTTGCAATATCCGAAAAGAAGAAAAGAGGAAGACACGAAAAAAGAAGAAAGTGCATATACATAGTCATTTTTCAGCCTTCCATCCACCCTTTTTTTCATATATTTATCTTTTTTTATTTCCATTTTCATTTTTTGTTCTTGAAAAAATAGCAAGTAAATATTTTTATGTCTACATCACTAAATCAACGTGCTCTCACATGTCAATTGTAAGGGAAATTCTTGGAAAGATAGTAGTGACAAAGCAAAACTAATTTGCACATGTATATATGACCAACTTGAAGATTATTGTCTCCTAATCTTTTTTTCTTATTTTTTTTGCCTTTGTCAATATTTGTCATAAGGCATAGACAATATCTGACAAGCATATTGCAATGCACCATGGTATGCTCCAATTTTAATTTTAACTTTTTAACTTAATGGCAGGCAATTTCTGGTGCTGAGATTAAAGGTTTTGGAATCAATTGCAACATGCTCTTTAAAGTAGAAATTACCAAATTGACTTAATGATACTCATGAGTAGTGATAACTAAATAAGGAAAAGAAAAAAGTTAATGATAATGCAAGTGGGAATTAGAGGACTAAACATTGTTGTTAAGGTGCTAAAGAGAAGTCATCATGGTTTGTTGGAATTAGTTGGCCTAATGACCTGTTAATCTTATCCTACAAGTGTAATAAGTTTTGGAGGGAATTTGGAGCTTTTTAATCACTAACTAAATGAGCCACTTCAATGGAATTTGAAAAAAATAATTAGAAGGAACACAAATATTTCACCACAAAAATATAATATTTTCAAATATTTATTTTATTAGTGAAAATATATTATATCACAAAAAGTAATATATTTTAAATATTTATTTTATTAAGTGAAAAGATCTTACATACTATGACCTGTTTAAATTTTCAGTGTAAGTTAACCACGGTTTGAATGTGACAAATTAAATAGAATATTATTTTGTCATAATAATTCTAATTGGATTATATTTTGTCAAAATTTAATCGTGACAAATATTTTATGAATTATTTTTAGCTACAATTTAAATGTATTAAATTTTAAGTCATGTATGATAGTCTGTTTTGTACATTCTTAAAGACGACTTTAATGATGTTAAAAAGAAATTTAAAAATAATATTTTAAATTTCATTATTAGAATCTTATTAAAAAGATGAAGTTGTCTAAACCACATATGAGCACCAAATAATTTATATGCCAAAAACTATATTTTCAAAAAATATAATATAATAAAACTTTAATTTCAAATAACAAAATTGAATAGAAATGATAAAAAGAAGAAAAAGAAGGAATAAGTTAAGATTTTATTATGGTTTGAATTGGAAGTTAGGGACTTTATTTAAGTTAAGTATGATAGATAGACAAAGAATGAGACAAAGGGAATATAAGGTTGATGGGTGGGGATGGAATTGTGAATGGAACTTAAATAGACATTTGTAAAAAGTGGACCTAAAAATAATAAGTTAGTGAGAAATTGAAAAACCAAAAAAGTGGACCAATAGTTGTCTTGGCCTCATTGAGACATTTTGTCAGAGAAGATGTGTGATGGTACCTGGTGGCCTAAAGCAATGCACCTGTTTGTTTACAGAACCACCTCTACATCCAGTTTGGC